>NC_046155.1:61299791-61430987 GCF_011064425.1 Rattus rattus
CTAGAGAGAGAGAGAGAGAGAGAGAGAGAGAGAGAGAGAGAGAGAGAGAGTAGTAGAGAGAGAGAGGGAGAGAGAGAGAGAGAGAGAGAGAGGTAGAGAGATTCCAGTAAATATTTTGTCAGAGTAAATAGTTTAATTCAGGTTTTGTTACCCAAAGTCCACTGATTAGAAGGAAATGTTCAGAACAAATAATTATGTTTTAAATTACAGTTATTTCTGTATGCATTATGATGAAATCACACATTCTTCATTATTTCCTTATCTCTTGGCTGGAACATGAATTATCCATTGTTAAAAAAAAAGAGGAAAATATTCCAAAACCACAAACAGAACTGAGCCTGTGTTCTCTGTTTTATCCTATATTCTGGATACACCGAGTAGTTGCTTTAATTTATTATTGAAAATACGTAAAACTACCAACAATAAAAAAATAGGAACAATTACAACAGAAGCATTCTTTCAAAATATAAAAGTGTACACCATTTTTTCCTACTTGTGATAGCGTGTTATCACAGCATGCCTGTGCGACGGGTGATACGAGAGAGGTGTTATGTGTTATTAGTCCATCTGTCTATGGGTGCCTGAACCTGATCCTGCAACAGCAATTCAGAGTCAATCTGACAGCAAGAGGCAATTATGACACCCACTGGGACAAACATACACAGCGGGATGGGGGCTCACTGGGCAAAAGGGACTTGCTCTGTGGGATGGAGACAGTGGCAGTGTGTGCTTTATAAGACACCTAAGAATTTCTGTTGAATGAAACGCGACACACCTCCTGATTTGTGGAAACTTTCACTTAATATTTTCTCAGAGATTCACCTGACCCATGTATTGGTATGTTTAAATACATCCATGATAATAAAAAAGTAAGTGACATTCTTAAATGTTCCAAGGATTCAGACTTTAGTGGGGAAACAGACCAACAAAAGTCCACCCATGACTAACTACATTATTTGGATACCTTTTCATTATTTGCTATCACAGAAGGAATGACTTCTGTATCCTAGCTGGAACTGCTACACAGCTCCTGAGCCTTTGTTCCACCCACAACCATTAAGCTTCTACTTGTCCCCAATTTTCCTCCTTGTTTTCGACTCAAAGGAGAATACATACTAAGTCCTGGGACATTGTTCCAATGGTTAAGGCACTTAGAAAAAGGGAAAAGAAGGGTCCAAAGGAGATTAGCAAAGCATGCAAACCTTCATCAACTGTCACTGACCCGGCCTATGCGTAATGTCATATACATAACTGAAAGCTCTATTATAGATTCCATTGGAAATCTCTTCCAATGGTGGTTAACCCTGCAAAGTTCACTTCTTGTTTGCTTTATAAGCTGCCAGAGCACTGTCTTTTCCTTAGATTTTCTCTGAATAGGACAGATTAAAATATTTTATTAGCAAGAGGGTTTTTGTCTCTCAGAAAGTAATTCCTTTCCCATTGACCCTAGGAGCAGCAATGTCTCCATTCACAGCCATAGCTAAGTCCTCTACATAAGTACGGAAGGAATTAAATCACGAATTGTGCGAAAAAGGGGGGAACTATCCACATCCTCTTCAACGGGCATGTTTATACATTACTTGTAGACATCTGAGAAAAACTTAACCAGAAAACATCTACTGTAAGAAAGCTTGCTCTATATAAAGAATGTTCTACTAGGTATTTGCTCTGTTTAGATGGTTTTCACAGCAAAAATTTAGTTTAATTTATCCTTGTTTCATTCGTACATATTTGCAATTTCCTTTCCCTGGATGTTTTTAAGATTTTTTCTATGTGTTCCTTTTCTTTAATATAATCTCTCTCCTCACCCCCACCTATCTTCTCTTTCTTCTCTTTGTATGTATCTTGATCTTGTATCTTGGTTTAGTATGCTTGGCTTTTTAAAGCTGTAATTTGAGTCTGTCATCAATTTTAAAGAATTTACACCCCACAATTTCAAATATTTCTTCTATATTATTTTATAATTATATAAACATTATATTATATATAATCATTTTATAAATTGCATTTCTTATTTACATTTCAAATGTTATTCCTTTCCTATTTCAGGCCAACATCGGCCCCTAACCTCCTTCTTCCCTTTCTATATGGATGTTCCCATACCCATCCTCCCCCATTACCCTCCCTCCCAACAATCCTATCAATGGGGGTCCAGGCTTCCTTCCACTGGTGCCTTCAACAGCCTATTCATTAGGGCCACTCTTATTGCAGTTGGAATTTCCAGGGTCAGACCATATAGTCTTGCAGGGTTTAGGCCCCTGAAAGCTCTGGTTATTGGCATTGGTTGTTCATATGGGTTGCGAGCCCTTCAGCTCTTTCAGTCCTTTGAAGATTCCTTCAACGGGGTCCTGTCTTCAGTTTCAGTGGTTTGCTGCTGGCATTCACCTATGTATTTGACATTATTCTGGCTGTGAGGAGAGATCTACATCCGGTTCCTGTCAGCCTGCATTCTTGTTTTCCATCCATCTTATCTAGTTTGGTGGCTGTATATGTATGGGGCACATGTGGGCAGGCTCTTGAATGGCCATGTTCCTTCAGTCTCTGTTTTAAACTTTTTGCCTCCTATTCCCCAAGGGGTATTCTTGTTCTTTAAAGAAGGAGGAAGCATCCATTTTGGTCATCCTTCTTGAGTTTCATGTGTTCTGTGCATCTAGGGTAATTCAAGCATTTGGGCTAATAGCCACTTATCAGTGAGTGCATACCATGTGTGTTTTTCTGTGATTGTTACCTCACCAGGATGATATTTTCCAGTTCCACCATTTGCCTATGAATTTCATAAAGTCATTGTTTTTTGATAGCTGAGTAATATTCCATTGTAGATGTACCATTTTCTGTATCCATTCCTCTGTTGAAGGGCATCTGGGTTCTTTCCAGCTTCTGGCTATTATAAATAAGGCATATGAACATAGTGGAGCACGTGTTTTTTATATGTTAGCATCTTTTGGGTATATGCCCAAGAGAGGTATAGCTGGATCCCAGGCAGTTCAATGTCCAATTTTCTGAGGAACCTCCAGACTGATTTCCAGAATGGTTGTAGCAGTCTGCAATCCCACCAACAATGGAGGAGTGTTCTTTCTCCACATCCTCGCCAGCATTTGCTGTCACCTGAGTTTTTGATCTTAGCCATTCTCACTGGTGTGAGGTGAAATCTCAGGGTTGTTTTGATTTGCATTTTTTGATGACTAAAGATGTTGAAATATTTCTTTTAGGTGTTTCAGCCATTCGGCATTCCTCAGCTGTGAATTCTTTTGTTTAGCTCTGAACCCCATTTTTAATAGGGTTATTTGTCCCCATGGTCTAACTTTTTGAGTTCTTTGTATATTTTGGATATAAGGCTCTATCTGTTGTAGGATTGGTAAAGATCTTTTCCCAATCTGTTGGTTGCCATTTTGTCCAACCACAGTGTCCTTTGCCTTACAGAAGCTTTGCAGTTTTATGAGATCCCATTTGTCGATTCTTGATCTTAGAGCATAAGCCATTGGTGTTTTGTTCAGGAAATTTTTTTTCCAGTGCCCATGTGTTCCAGATGCTTCCCTAGTTTTTTTTCTATTAGTTTGAGTGTATCTGGTTTGATGTGGAGGTCCTTGATCCACTTGGACTTAAGCTTTGTACAGGTGATAAGCATGGATCGATCTGCATTCTTTCACATGTTGACCTCCAGTTGAACCAGCACCATTTGCTGAAAATGCTATTTTTTTCCATTGATGGTTTTGGCCTTTGTCAAAAATCAAGTGACCATAGGTGTGTGGGTTCATTTCTGGTCTTCAATTCTGTTCCATTGGTCTATCTGTCTGTCTCTGTACCAATACCATGCAGTTTTTATCACTATTGCTCTGTAATACTGCTTGAGTTCAGGGATAGTGATTCCCCTGAAGTCCTTTTTTTATTGTTGAGGATAGTTTTAGCTATCCTGGGTTTTTTTGTTATTCCAGATGAATTTGCAAATTGTTCTGTCTAACTCTTTGAAGAATTGGATTGGTATTTTGATGGGGATTGCATTGAATCTGTAGATCGCTTTTGGTAAAATGGCCATTTTTACTATATTAATCCTGCCAATCCATGAGCATGGGAGATCTTTTCCATCTTCTGAGGTCTTCTTCAATTTCTTTCTTCAGAGTCTTGAAGTTCTTATTGTAAAGATCTTTTACTTGCTTGGTTAAAGTCACATCGATGTATTTTATATTATTTGGGACTATTATGAAGGGTGTCATTTCCCTAATTTCTTTCTTGGCCTGTTTCTCTTTTGTGTAGAGGAAGGCTACTGATTTATTTGAGTTAATTTTATACCCAGCCACTTTGCTGAAGTTGTTCATCAGCTTTAGTAGTTCTCTGGTGGAACTTTGGGGATCACTTAAATATACTATCATATCATCTGCAAATAGTGATATTTTGACTTCTTCGTTTCCAATCTCTATCGCCTTGATCTCCTTTTATTGTCTGATTGCTGTGGATAGAATTTCAAGAACTACATTGAAGAAGTAGGGAGAGAGTGGGCAGCCTTGTCTAGTCCCTGATTTTAGTGGGATTGCTTCAAGTTTCTTTCCATTTAGTTTAATGTTAGCAACTGGTTTGTTGTATATGGCTTTTACTATGTTTAGGTATGGGCCTTGAATTCCTATTCTTTCCAGGACTTTTATCATGAAGGGTGTTGAATTTTGTCAAATGCTTTCAGCATCTAATGAAATGATCATGTGGTTTTGTTCTTTCAGTTTGTTTATAATGGATCACATTGATGGTTTTTCATATATTAAACCATCCCTGCATGCGTGGGATGAAGCCTATTTGATCATGGTGGATGATTGTTTTGATGTGCTCTTGGATTCTGGTTTGCCAGAATTTTATTGAGTATTTTTGCATCGATATTCATAAGGGAAATTGGTCTGAAGTTCTTTCTTTGTTGGGTCTTGTGTGGTTTAGGTATAAGAGTAATTGTGGCTTCATAGAAGGAATTGCGGTAGTGCTCCATCTGTTTCAATTTTGTGGAATAGTTTGATAATATTGGTATGAGGTCTTCTATGAAGGTCTGATAGAATTCTGCACCAAACCCATCTGGACCTGGGCTCTTTTGGTTGGGAGACCTTTAATGACTGCTTCTATTTCCTTAGGAGTTATGGGGTTGTTTAACTGGTTTATCTGTTCCTGATTTAACTTTCGGTACCTGGTATCTGTCTAGGAAATTGTCCATTTCCTGCAGATTTTCAAGTTTTGTTGAATATAGGTTTTATAGTAAGATCTGATGATTTTTTTGAATTTCCTCTGAATCTGTAGTTATGTCTCCCTTTTCATTTCTGATTTTGTTAATTTGGACACACTCTGTGTCCTCTCGTTAGTCTGGCTAAGGGTTTATCTATCTTGTTGATTTTCTCAAAGAACCAACTTTTGGTTCTGTTGATTCTTTCTATGGTCCTTTTTGTTTCTACTTGGTTGATTTCAGCTCTGAGTTTGATTATTTCCTGCCTTCTACCTCCTGGGTGTATTTGCTTCTTTTTGTTCTAGAGCTTTTAGGTGTGCTGTCAAGCTGCTGACATATGCTCTTTCCTGTTTCTTTCTGCAGGCACTCAGAGCTATGAGTTTTCCTCTTAGCACAGCTTTCATTGTGTCCCATAAGTTTGGGTATATGTTGTACCTTCATTTTCATTAAATTCTAAAAAAGTTTTAATTTTTTTCTTTATTTCTTCCTTGACCAGGTTATCATTGAGTAGAGCATTGTTCAATTTCCATGTATATGTGGGTGTTCTTCCTTATTGTTATTGAAGACCAGCTTTAGCCGTGGTGGTCTGATAGATGCATGGGATTATTTCTATCTTTCTGTATCTGTTGAGGCCTGTTTTTGACCAATTATATGGTCAATTTTGGAGAAAGTACCATGAGAAGAATGTACATCCTTTTGCTTTAGGATAGAATGTTCTATAAATATCTGTTAAGTCAATTTGGTTCATGACTTCTCTTAGTCTGTCTACGTCTCTGTTTAATTTCTGTTTCCATGATCTGTCCATTGATGAGAGTGGGGTATTGAAATCTCCTACTATTATTGTGTGAGGTGCAATGTGTGTTTTGAGCTTTAGTAAGGTTTCTTTTACGTATGTAGGTGCCCTTGTATTTGGGGCATAGATATTTAGGATTGAGAGTTCATCTTGGTGGATTTTCCTTTGATGAATATGAAGTGTCCTTCCTTATCTTTTTTTGATGACTTTTTAGTTGAAAATCGATTTTTATTTGATATTAGAATGGCTACTCCTGCTTGCTTCTTCCGACCATTTGCCTGGAAAGTTGTTTTCCAGCCTTTCAGTCTGAGGTAGTGTCTGTCTTTGTCTCTGAGGTGTGTTTCCTGTAGGCAGCAGAATGCAGGGTCCTCGTTGCATATCCAGTTTGTTAATCTATGTCTTTTTATTGGGGAGTTGAGGCCATTGATATTGAGAGATATTAAGGAATAGTGATTAATGCTTCCTGTGATATTCATATTTGGATGTGAGGTTATGTTTGTGTGGTTTTCTTCTCTTTGTTTTGTTGCCAAGATGATTTGTTTCTTGGTTCTTCTTGGGTTTTGCTTGCCTCCTTATGTTGGGCTTTTACCATTTATTATTTTTTGTAGGGCTGGATTTGTAGAAAGATATTGTGTAAATTTGGTTTTGTCATGGAATATCTTGGTTTCTCCATCTATGTTAATTGAGGGTTTTTGCAGGATACAGTAACCTGGGCTGGCATTTGTGTTCTCTTTAGGGTCTGTATGACATCTGTCCAGGATCTTCTGGCTTTCATAGTTTCTGGCTAAAGTCTGGTGTGATTCTGATAGGTCTGCCTTTATATGTTACTTGACCTTTTTCCTTACTGCTTTTAATATTCTTTTCTTTATTTTGTGCATTTGGTGTTTGACTATTATGTGACGGAGGAGTTTCTTTTTCTGGTCCAATCTATTTGGAGTTCTGTAGGCTTCTTGTATGTTTATGGGCATCTCTTTTTTAGGTTAGGAAGTTTTCTTCTATGATTTTGTTGAAGATATTTACTGGTCTTTTGAGCTGGGAGTCCTCTCTCTTTTATACCTATTATCCTTAGGTTTGATCTTCTCATTGAGTCCTGGATTTCCTGTATGTTTTGGACCAGTAGCTTTTTCCGTTTTACATTATCTTTGACAGTTGTGTTGATGATTTCTATGGAATCTTCTGCTCCTGAGATTCTCTCTTCCACCTCTTGTATTCTGTTGGTGATGCTTGTAACTATGGATCCTTGTCTCTTCCTTTGGTTTTCTATATCCAGGGTTGTTTCCCTGTGTTCTTTCTTCATTGCTTCTATTTCCATTTTTAATTCCTTCAAGTGTTTGATTGTGTTTTCCTGGAATTCTTTCAGGGATTTTTGTGATTCCTCTCTATAGGCTTCTACTTGTTTATTTATGTTTTCCTGCGTTTCTCTAAGGGAGTTCTTCATGTCTTTCTTGCAGTCCTCCAGCATCATGATCAAATATGATTTTAAATCTAGATCTTGTTTTTCTGGTGTGTTTGGATATTCAGTGTTTGCTTTGGTGGACTAATTGGGCTCCGATGATGCCATGTAGTCTTGGTTTCTGTTGCTTCGGTTCCTGTGCTTGCCTCTTGCCATCAGATTGTCTCTGATGTTACTTTGTTCTGCTATTTCTGACAGTGCCTAGACCGTCCTATAGGCTTGTGTGTCAGGAGTGCTGTAGACCTGTTTTCCTGTTTTCTTTCATCCAGTTATGGGAATAGAGTGTTCTGTTTTTGGGCATGTAGTCTTTCCTTTCTACTGGTCTTCAGCTGTTCCTGTGGGCCTGTTTTGTGAGTCGCTCAGGCAGGTCGCTTGGAGCAGAAAAGGTGGTCTTACCTGTGGTCCCTCGGCTCTAGTTGCTCGTGGGGAACTGCTTTTGAGCTCTCCATGAGTGCGGAAACCAGGAGGACTTGCGCTGCCTTTTCCAGTAGCCCCAGTGCACCGGGGTCCCAGATAGTGTTAAGTGTTTTCCTCTGGAGTCAGAAATGTGGGCAGAGTGTAGTCTCTTATGGCTTCCCATGCGTGTCTGCCCCTCTGAAGGTTTAGCTCTCCCTCCCATGGGATTTGGGTGCAGAGAACTATTGATCTGGTCCCTGCAGGTCCGGGCGGTCTACTCCTTCTTTAAAAGGGGAACAAGAATATCCTTGGGAGGGAATAGGGAGGCAAAATTTAGATCAGAGGCAGAAGGAACACCCATTCAGGGCCAGTCCTACATGTGGCCCATACATATACAGCCACCAAACTAGATAAGGTGGATGAAGCAAAGAAGTACAGGCCAACAGGAACCAGATGTAGATCTCTCCTGATTGACACAGCCAGAATACAGTAAATACATAGATGAATGCCATCATTAAACCACTGAACTGAGAATGGGATCCCCATTGAAGGAATCTTAGAAAGGACTGAAAGATCTTGAATGGACTTTCGACCCCATATGAAAACAATGCCAACCAACCAGAGCTTCCAGGGACTAAGCCACTACCCAAAGACTATACATGGACTGACCCTGGACTCTAACTGCATAGGTAGCAATGAATAGCCTAGTAAGGGCACCCATGGAAGGGACACCCTTGGTCCTGCCAAGACTGAACCCCCAGTGAACGTGATTGTTGGGGGGAGGGTGGTAATGGGGGGAGTATGGGGAGGGGAACACCCATATAGAAGGGGAGGGAGAGGGGGTTAGGGGGATGTTGGCCCAGAAACCGGGAAGGGGAATAACAATCAAAATGTAAATAAGAAATACTCAAGTTAATAAAGATAAAAAGAAATAGAAATACCCAAGTTAATAAAGATGAAAAAAAAGAAATAACCAAGCTCATAAAGATGAAGAAATGGAAGAAAAACACCAAGATTTTCCAAATTTCTTTCCTTGATGTGTCATTAGATGTATCAAAGCTTTCAATATTACACAGTAATAATAAACCTGACTAATGAGGACAAAATTTCAGAATAAAATTGGTGGAAACACCTGCTCTGTTAAAGAATATTATGTCTGATTTTCATTTATGGGAAATCCTGAGATTACCCATGTTTTGAATGCAGAGACTAGAAACAAGGCATGTCAGAATCAACCAGAATTGGACCATTAGGAGTTGAGAGAAGTGCATCAATATTGTCAACTGAACAAGTTAATTCCTGTTACAGTATTCCTCATTGGCTCTTCTTTTGTGTCTAATCTTAGAGGAATATGCATTAGTAGGGACCCCGTATCACTCACTTCTACATTCATTCCTCTTTGACAAAGCTGTAAGCAGACCCCTCAGGTTCTTCCTTTTCACCTCATGACTTTTACCTGCCCCTGCTCCAAATTAAATGGAGTATTTAGTACAAAAGTTGCTTTTGGATTTTATTTGGAGGGTGACCTAGAAAATCTGTGAATAATGCAAGAATGCCTTAGTGTATAAATTCAGTTCATTGTTGAAAGCACATTCAGTTACTTACCTTCATCTCTGTACAGCTAAAAGAAACTATATTATCTCCTCTATCCAACAGTCTCCTTGCCTCTTTATTAACATGTTAAGAACATATTAAGGAATTAAAATATTTTCATAAAACCTTAAAAAAAGAAATATATCTAGTGAAAAATTAAAAAAATATTTCATTGTATATATGTACCACATTTTCACTATTTATTGACCGATTAATAGATACTTGAGATGTTTGAGTATTGTGACCATTTGTATTTCTTCATTTGAGAATTCACAATTTAGTTACATAACCCACTTGTTTTATTTTAAGATTACATATAATTACAATATTTCTTCCTTCCCTTTCCTCCCCCCCCAAACTCTACCACAGACTCTCCTACTTCCTTTCAAATTCAGGGCCTCTTTTTATATTAATTGTCATTACATCACACACACACACACACACACACACACACACAATATAACCTGTTCAGTCTCTATAATGTTACCTGTAAACATGTTTTTAAGATTGACTCTTTAGTACTGGACAACCAATTAGTGTGGTCTTCCTGATCCCAACATCTTGGATTGCACAGAGGAGATGCATATGACATTTGTGGTGTCCAGATCACAAAGAAATATGGAAATGTGTCTATGAAGCCCCATGTTGGAGTTGAGTAAAACAGCAGTTCCTATGAGTGCCACACTGTACAAGAATAAGAAATAGCTGGTCAGGAGTAGTGACAGGCTGGAACATTCTGAGAAACACTGTAGCAGGAACTCAGTCACTTGCCTGGACAGAGTTCAACATCAATATAAACTGTACACAATTGCAAGAATCTGAGAAAAGATCACAGGTCATGATTTTTTTATGTATATGAGTACACTGTAGCTGTCTTTAGACACACCAGAAAAGGGTATTGGATCCCGTTACAGATGGTTGTGAACCACCATGTGGTTGCTGATGATTGAACTCAGGACCTCTTGAAGAGCAATTGGTGCTCTTAACAGTTGAGCCATCTCTCCATCTCCAGGCCATGATTTCAAAGCTGGTTTTCCTACCTGACCACTTTGAAATTTGCCCTGGTGTCAGAAATACATGGAGTGCATGTGTTTCTCTCATTGGAGATGATTTATCCTTAAAGTCTGTACCACATCATTTTAACATATTTTCCATTTTCTACCATGAACTTTTCATTCTATAGACTTAGGTTCTGAGAGACATGTTTTCCATAGAGTGTATTGTGATCAAGGTTTTCCCTCCCTCATATCCTCTCAGATGCTCCTCACCTCCCTACCAGGAACATGTGGCGGCTGTGAGGTGGCCTGCTCTTAAGTTGCTGCCAGGTGTGGCCACTGGGGGTCATGAGTAGAGCATGTTTATCAGTATTAGGGACTAAGAGGAAGAAACAGGGATAGGCCAAAAGAGAGGGCTGAAAGAACCCAATTGGAGGAGTAAAGCTTGGTCTACTGTGAGGTTTGGTGCAGTGCCCAGGGAGTTCAGTTTGAGAGGGAAGGTGGAATTCTGTAAGAGATCTGCTACAGGCTAAGAATGAAACTGAGGAATTTGCAAAGGAGCACAGGAAGGAATGTGAAGATCATCTACCTGATTCCCAGGCCAGTGTGGCCAGTCTGACACAAAAGAATAGTGTAAGAAACAAGGCTGAGTCTCCATCAAGGATCTTCAGAGTCTCCAGGAAATGGAGGCAGAGGGGGTGGACAAGCTCCTGTAAATGGTTCTTAGGTAGGGGTGTTGAGTTTTATTTCTATTGTGGTTATCTCCGCATGGTCAGCTCACTGGGCATGGCCATCTATGTCTGTATGTATAGAATGTTGTTGAATATTACAATTTGCTCATGGACTTGACATACAATGTCAAACCATGTTTATAGACTGGTTTTCATGGGTACATCCCTAACATGCTCTTTCATTTCAAATTGTGAGACAAGAGAATAGAAACTAAAGGCAAGCTTCAGATACAACTGCCACACTCTCATGCATTTCTCCTACTTCAACCTATTTCTGCTGGATGTGACCTTCATGGCAACCATCCTATCCATAGTCTTGAAGAACCTTGTAGCCAGAACTGCCTTACCCAAGTGATTATCTTTACTTGGGTCTGGAGTATTGAGCTATTGTTCTTCTTTGCATGGCCTATAACCAGGCCATCTGCCAACTTTGTAATAGGGCACCAATATGCTCTATACACAATACACTACACATTGACCTTGGAAACTTTTGTGTAGTTCATATGTGCTGTAAATTACTTAGCGCTCGCCTGTCTTATGTTGCCACTCTCCTTTGGTGGCTTCAATCTTATATTACAGTTCTTCTGCAATATTCCATCAATATTGTTTTATACTGTAGTCACACCTTCATCAATAATGCCACAAGAGTCCTTGCAAACATGTTCCTGAGTGGAATAAACTTTTATTGACCATGCTGTCCTCTAGCTTCATCATTGCCAGCATCCTGCTCATTTGCTATGTTGAGAGCAAAAATGTTCCTTCTCCATCTGTTCTTCCCACCCCGTAGTGGTCATCCTGATTACTACACAGTGATCTACACCTATGTCCAGCTCACATGGGGTCTGCTGGGCTCTTGGAAAAGGCAATAACACTTATGTATAGCACTGTGACCCCATCTCTTAACTCATTCATTTATACCATGAAAAACAAAGGATTAAAAGCATCCCTCAAAAATTATTTCCATTTGAAGACTCTAGCATTAGAGAGGAATTCTGTAATATTAGAGAGGAAGCAGGAGAAAGAAGACTTCATTTATGCATCCCTTGACTATTGAGAATGTAGGCTAAGATGTTACTTAGTCCACCTATCAAAGTTTATATATAGAAGACATTTTGCTTTGTATTGGATTTGTTGACCTTACAAATTTGTTTTAGTAAATGATGCATTTTCATGTACCTAATGCATTGAAATGTGTTTGAATGTAAGTACTGTGCCCTTAAACATTAAGGTACTTTCATGATTTACTGAATCTGTAAGTATAACTTTTATTTGCCAGATGTAATTGTCATCTTAGAGGCTTACTGTTGAATAAACTCACCCTTCTGTTCCTTCCTTCCTTCCTTCCTTCCTTCCTTCCTTCCTTCCTTCCTTTTTACTGGATTTTTTTGTGTACATCTCAAAGGCTATTGCTTTTCCCAGTTTCCCAGACATTAGTCCACTACACCCTCCCCCTCCCCTTCTTCTGTAAGGGTGTTCCCCTCCCCATCCTCACCCGTTCCTGCCCCTTCTGACAGTGCCCTACACTGGGTATCCAACCTTGGCAGGACCAAGGGCTTCTCCTTCCATTGGTGCCCAGAAAAGCCTTCCTCTGCTACATATGAGTCATGAATCAGTCCATGTATAGACTTTAGGTAGTGGTTTAGACCCTGGGAGCGATGGTTGGTTAGCATTGTTGTTCTTATGGGGTTGCAAGCATCTTCAGCTCTTTCAATCCATTCTCTAATTCCTCCAATGGGGATTCCATTTTCAGTCCAGTGGTTTGCTGCTAGCATTCACCCCTGTGTTTCACATGCTCTGGCGGTGTCTCTCAGAAGACATGTATATCCGGTTCCTGTCAGCATGCCCTTCTTAGCTTCATTAATCTTATCTAGTCCTGGTGACTGCACAGATATGGGGCACATGTGGGTCAGGCTCTGAAAGGCTTTTCCTTCAGTCACTGCTCAAAATTCTGCCTCCATATCCCCTTCTATGAATATTTTTGTTCCCCCTTTTAAGAAGGAGTGAAACATCTTCATCCTTCTTATTGAGTTTCATGTGGTCCATGTATTGTACTTTGGGTGATTTGAGTTTTTGGGCTAATATCCACTTATCAGTGTGTGCATACCATTTGTGTTTTTCTGTGATTGGGTTACCCCACTCAGGATGATATTTTCTAGTTCCATCCATTTGCCTATAAATTTTGTGAAGTCATTGTTTTTGATAGCTGAGTAGTACTCCATTGTATAGATGTACCACATTTTCTGTATCCATTCCTCTGTTGAAGGGCATCTGAGTTCTTTCCAGCTTCTGGCTATTATAAATAAGGCTGCTATGAACATAGTGGAACATGTGTCTTTGTTGTATGTTGGAGAATTTTTTGGTTATATGGCCAAGAGTGGTTTATCTGAGTCCTTAGGTAGAGCAATGTCCAATTTTCTGAGGAACCTCCAGCCTGATTTCCAGAGAGGTTGTACGAGTTTGCAATCCCACCAACAATGGAGGAGTGTTCCTTATTCTCCACATCCTTCCCAGCTTCTGCTGTCATCTGAGTTTTCGATTTTAGCCATTCTGACTGGCATGAGGTGGAATCTCACATGTGTTTGAGACTTTTCCCCACTTTTTGTTCTATTAGTTTCAGTATATCTGGTTTTATGTGGTGGTCCTTCATCCACTTGGACTTAAGCTTTGTAGACGGTGATAAAAATGGATCAATTTGCATTCTTCTACATGCTGACCTCCAGGTGAACCATCACCATCTGTTGAATATCCTATCTTTTTTACATTGGATGGTTTTAGTTCCTTTTTCAAAGACCAGTTGACCATAGGTGTGTGGGTTCATTTCTGGGTCTTCAATTCTATTCCAGGGATCTACCTGCCTGTCTCTGTACTAATACCATACAGTTTTTTTAATCACTATTGCTCTATAATGCTGCTTGAGGTCAGGAATGGTGATTCACCCAGAAGTTCTTTTATTGTTGAGTATAGTTTTAGCTATCCTGGCTTTTTTGTTTTTCCAAATGAATTTGCAAATTGCTCTTTTTAACTGTATGAAGAATTGAATTAAACTTATGATGGGGATTGCATTGGATCTGTAGATTGCTTTTGGAAAATGGCCATTTTTCTATATTAATCCTGCCAATCCATGAGCATGGGAAATCTTGCCATCTTCTGAGATCTTCCTCAATTTCTTTCTTCAGAGACTTGAAGTTCTTGTCATACAGATCTTTTACTTGCTTAGTTAAAGTCACACCGAGGTATTTTATATTATTTGGGACTATTGGGAAGGGTGCCACTTTTCTAATTTCTTTCTCAGCCTGTTTATACTTTGAGTAGAGGAAAGCTACTGATTTGTTTGAGTTAATTTTATACCCAGCCACTTTGCTGAAGTTGTTTGTTAGGCTTAGTCATTCTCTGTTGGAACTTTTGGGGTCCCTTAAGTATACTATCCTATCATCTGCAAATAGTGATATTTTGACTTTCCAACTTGTATCTCTTTTACCTCTTTCCCTGGCCTGATTGCTCTGGCTTGGACTTTGAGTACTATATTGAATAAGTAGGGAGAGAGTGGGCAGCTTTGTCTAGTCCCTGATTTTAGTGGGATTTTTTTTCAAGTTTCTCTCCATTTAGTTTAATGTTAGCTACTGGTTTGCTGTATATGACTTTTACTATGTTTAGGTATGGGCCTTGAATTCCTGCTTTTTTCAGGACTTTTATCATGAAGGAGTGTTGAATTTCGTCAAATGCTTTCTCAACATCTAATGAAATGATCATGTGGTTTTTTTTCTTTGAGTTTGTTTGTATAGTGGATTTTGTTGCTGGATTTCTGTATATTGAATCGTCCCTGTCTTCCTGGGGTGAAGCCTACTTGATCATGATGGATGATTGTTTTGATATGTCCTTGGATCTGGTTTACAAGAAGTTTATTGAATATTTTTGCTTCAATATTCATAATGGAAATTGGTCTGAAGTTCTTTCTTGGTTGCATCTTTGTGTAGTTTAGTTATAAGTGTAACTGTGGCTTCATAGAAAGAATTTGGTAGTGCTCCATCTGTTTCTATTTTGTGCAATAGTTTGGACAGTATTGCTATGAGGTTTTGAACTCTGGCTGGTGGTTAAACTCAGCTGCTCTGTCTCAAACTCAACGCTCATTCAATCTAGCTCCTCTTAACTTCTTACTGAATTGCTCTGATTGGCCTCAAACTAAGTTTTCAACTGTTCTAATCTTCTGGTTCCTTCTTATTCTCTGGCTTCATCTGCCTCTGCTGACCTGCACTGGACTGCATGAACTCAGCTGAACTCAACTGCATTCATCTGACCTGCACCAAAGTGCCCTGAATTGAACTCAACTGAATTCTACTGCATTGTGTGAACTTAACTGAACTGCACTTACTAAACTGCCCTCTAACTATGATGTCTTTTCTTGGGTTTAAAGGTGTATACTGAAGGCATATCTGCAATCCAGATAGAGGAATTAAAGGTGTATTGCATTTCAGCTGGATCACACAGGCCTAGAAGGACTTTGGATGTGATCCCTTGACAAAGCAAGCATGTTTCTGGATTAAAATTGCTCTACACGAACCAAACCTCACTGCTAATTAATTCTGGAGTATAAGTTCTTTAGTGAGCCATAATTAAATTCCTTGAACTTGTGTTCCAACAGTCACTATGATATTGTTGTAGAGATTAGAAGTCTCTACTCTCAGTGCATGCCTCCTGCAGGCTCTTGCAGCCCTGGTTTGATTCTTTACTTTTTTTATTATCATTTTATAACATTCATTAAAGCACAGCTTGAATCTCAGGCTAAAGAAAGTACACTGTTACCAAAGAATAGATAAGAGAAGGACACCATTACAGAAGATAGATAAGATTAGGAGATTGGGCTTGACAATCTCTGATGCCTACTGAACTTTCAACATACAGAGAGGTCATATCAGAGCCAGATACCTGCAAAGTAGCCCTTTTCTAGACACAGTGCCACATCAGAGGTCTGCTTAGTCACAATTTTGACTTAGGCCCCAGTATCTGCTGTGTTCTGTGTGACCTGACTTCTCTTGGAATATTCTATTCCATTATGCAATGTTAACATGACATAAGGCATGCTCTATTAAAGAATCCCCAAATAAAGTATTTATGAGATGTGTGCGCATATATATATGTATATGTATATGTATATGTATATGTATATATATATATATATATATGTGTGTGTGTGTGTGTGTGTGTGTGTGTGTGTTTCGGAGCATTTGTAATGTTTGTGTGATTATCAGTTGTTCTATAGCTTAAATATCAGTCATGAGACTAATAACAGAAGAAATGGCACAAAATATGACTTAAAGATGAAAGAAACAATGTGAAAGAAGCTAACAGGTGAAGCACGTCAGGCCAATGATTTACAGTTGTTAATCTTTATTGTCACTATAACTGAATGCAGAGCTACTTAGGAGACCACCGAGAGACACTTCTGTTCATACAGATGATGGTGCTTCCAGAAATGATTTACTGAAGTGGGGAATCCACTCTCCATGTAAGAAGCACCATTCCGGGAACTAGGGACTGGAAACCATGGCTAAAGGGAAAAAGAGAAAGCTATTTGAGCACAGGTGTTTTTCTATGTGTTCTGGGTTGCCATAATGAGAGGAAGCTTCTCTCCCACATAAACCCACTGCCTTGAGGTCCTGCCTGACCATAGACCAAAACAAAAAGTCAAACGGTGATGGACTGAAGGTTCAGAAACCATGAGATAAAGTAAATGTTTTGAGAGTATTTTAGTCACAAGGATGGAGAGAGAGAGAGAGAGAGAGAGAGAGAGAGAGAGAGAGAGAGAGAGAGAGAGAAACACTGAATGGAAAGTCTGGGAGAAGTTGGGAAAGGGGAACAAATATGATCAACATATATTATATGAAAAAAAGAGTTTAGCATTTGCATCTTTATGATCATTGTTGATTTTTATGTATGGTGTGCTGGGAGCATCCCTTCCATGCTTTGTGTGTAGTCATTTATCTACTTCTCCACAAACTGTTAAAAATAATTAGTCTTTCCCATCAGTTTAATTGTCTCATCTTTGTGAAAAATCATCAGGACTAATATATGTGAGCTCAGTTTTGAAACTTATGCTTCATCTCTGCTCCATCGCCTAGGTCTCTCCATGCCAATATCACCAGCTTTTATTACCATAGCTCAGAAGGAAAAAACATTTTCTCAACATTGGTCTTCCCAAGATACCATGATCATGCTGGCCCATTAAGCTTCCTTATGAAGTTTAGATTCATTAGCTGTGCTCTGAAATGAGGTCCATTGATGTTTATAGGAAGGCACTGGATGAATGGGCTTTATTTTGTGACAAATATTGTCACATACTGTGTGACTAGAAGACACTAGAATGTTTTCTAGTTCAGGAACATGGACTATCTATTTAGATATACTTCAATTACTTTTTAAATGATTTTTTGTAAGAAAATAAAGCTTGAGTGTTTGTTTACATTGCCTCTAAGAATTCTGTTGTTTTGGAGGTTACAATGAGTGGAATTGTACAGTACGTTCATCAGAGAAAGGTTTTCTGAAGAAGTGATAGGTACACTTTGCTGCATGAGGCTGCTCTCAGAAAAGCATGTTTAGGAAAAGCCCAGGCCAAGAGAACAGCCTGAACATCTCCACTTAATGTGAGAAAGAGGGTAAGAATCTTCCCAGAGCAAGCTTGACATCCTTGTTCCTCAGTGTATAGATGAGGGGGTTCAGGGTTGGACTGAGGAGTGAGTACAGCACCGAGGTAACTTTGCTTCTCTCAGGGCTGTAGCTGGAAGCAGGACTGACATAGGCACAGAACACAGATGAATAGTATACAGAGACCACGATGAGGTGGGATGAGCAGGTAGAAAAGGCTTTCCTCTTGCCCTCAGCAGAACGCATACGCAGAATGCTGACAATGATGCAGCCATAGGATAGCAAGGTGAGCACAAAGTTGATGCCTCCATAAAATACATCTGCTATAAGAGTCATAATGCTATTCACATATGTGGGGCTGCAGGAGAGCAGGAGCAGTGGGGGAATCTCACAGAAGAAGTGAGTGATGACCTTGGGGCCACAGAATGACAGCCGTGTCATCAGACCAGTGTTGATAGATGCATTCAGTGCGCAGACGGACCATACTCCCATGGCCAGTACCCCACAGAGCTGTGGGCTCATCCTAGAGCTGTAGTGGAGGGGAGCACAGATGGCTACATAGCGGTCATAGGCCATGACTGTGAGCAGCAGCAGCTCTGAAGACAACGACCACACAAGGAAGAAGAGCTGGGCCATGCACCCCTTGAAGGAGATGGTGTTTTCCTCAGACAGTAGACCAATCAGCGCCTTGGGCAGAACAGAGGAGGTGCAGATAATGTCCATGGTTGCTAAGTTGCACAGGAAAAAGTACATGGGACTGTGGAGCCCAGTGCTGGAGGTGACCAAAGCAATGATCACAATGTTGCCCATTAGAGCCATTATATAGAGAGCCAGGAAGCAGCCTGTCAGGAACAGCCTTAGACTAGGGTGCTCTGAGAAGCCTTCCAGAATAAACTCTGTCACTACTGTCTGGTTGGGCCTTGTCATCGTGATGGAGAGTATCAGTCCACTTCTGTGTTTATCAGCTTCTGAGAAAAATATCACGATTTATCAGTACAACATCTAATTTTCAAACTTGATCATCTCAAAATTCTCTGCTGTCAGAAAGAAAAGGAGTAAATGTATTTCCTTCAGGAATTTTTTGTCCTGTATTTGTCTATAACACACTTTTTGGAAACCATGTATATTTCATTTACTTTTAATTTTCTCCCTGAAATCTCTCATTCAACTGACCTGGATCAAGCGGGATTCTTGCCTTTCCTTGTCTTCTTGAACACATGGATATAATGGAGCATGTCTCACTCAGGCCTGCCTGTGCTTTACTTCTCCAACACCACCATGCACTGTGGTCATCTGACAGTGATTGGAGACACAGTATTTATTTTCTTCTTGCCTCCACAGCAGGTATTCCCCACATGCTGGCATCATTTTGAGGGATACACACTGACATGGTTCTTAGACCTTGTTTTTTTACCTGGCCTCCTGACTTCTCAGTAACTTTGCTTTCTCTGTTACTTGGAGTGGGGGCTCCTTCCATCCATCTCAATATTATAATTGGAATCCCCAATAGCCAAGCATCTGGTGACCCTTGGGGTTGAACCAGGGAAAAGCTGGAAGAAGATGAGGAAGAGGAGGGCGACCCTGAAGGAGGACTAGCAGTCTCAACTAAACTGGACCTCTGGGATCTCTCAGACACTAAGCCACCAACCAGGCAGTATACACCAGCTGATATGAGGCCCACAACATATATACAGCAGAGGACTGCCAGGGTCTGGACTCAGTCACAGAAAATGGAGCTAATACTGGAGAGACTTGGGGGCCAATGGAGTGAGGAGGTCTGGTGGGGTGGGGGTGGGTTGAGGACATCCTTGAGATGAGGAGGGGGTGGGGAGGAGGTGTAGGATGTGCAACATCTGGTGGGGAGTGGGGTGGGGTGGACTGGGAGAGGGATAAAGTCTGTATTGTAAAAAAGATGAAAGAATATAAAAATATCATGGTTACTTTAGTAGCCTGCTAAACCTGGGTTAATATTTATAGATAATATGACCATTCATTCCTCCATGATTCTGAATAATGTCAATATAAAAATTTGTAAAACCATTAAAAATAAACATAGCTGCCTCCATTTCAAACTAGAGATGTTCATATACTACATTTTCACTCTGCAACCACTTGACAGTGTTAGATCAGACCATGTTTCTCCCCATTCTGCATCCCTTTCTCTCTTTCTATTCCACTAGAGAATCTAATGAATATTTGGCAAAGCAAGTGGCTCTACAGAAACAGAATTACAAAAGCGAATTCCTCTAATGGTTTTAACAGTTTCTCTACCTGGCTAACTAATCAAATCACACTTGAAATTTGAAATACTCTCCTGATAGTACTAATAACCCACAGGTAGTATTAAGTCTCACATCCAGGGTTCACCTGCTTCTCAATACAGAAAGTGTTCATGAAGATTGACTCTAGGCTGAGCTGGAAAAATTGAAATCTGTCAAAAATGTTTACTATTTGATAGAACGTTCACCACACCAATAGCACATCTATACAATGCTAACTACATGAAAAATAGGTTATACATTTTTAAATGATATCTCTAAAGAAATGACAGAAATATATTAATGATTTAGGAACTCATAAATATGTACACACATGCACATACACATGATATATTACAAAGAAGAAAAAGAGGCACAAAAGTTAGAGGAGAGACAGCATCTCTTCTGGCTAGTCTTATGTCAACTTGATTTAAGCTGTAGTCATTTGAAAGGAGGACACCTCAACTGAGAAAATGCCTCCATAAGATCTAGCTCTAGTCTATCATAACTGTGCTCTGAGAGGTTTCACATAGTAGCTGATAGAAATGTGCAAAGACCCACAGCCAAATATTGGGTAGAGATTGGGGAATCTTGTAGAAGAGGAAGGACTGAAGGAGCCAGAGAAGTCCAGGATACCACAAGTAAACCTACAGAATCTACAACCTGGGCTTATAGGGACTCACAGAGACTGAACCGCCAACCAAAAGGCCTTCATGGGATGGAACTAGGCTACCTACACATATGTGTAGCATATGTACAGCCTAGTATTAACATGGGACAACTGGAGCAGGGCTGTCTCTGACTCTGTTGCCTGCCTTTGGATCCTCTTTCTTTGACTGGACTTCTTCGTCTAGTCTCAAGAGGAGAAGATACACCTAGTCCTACTGCAACTTGATATACCAAGGTGGGTGGATATCCACAGGAAGTCTCCCTTTTCTGAAGAGAAAGAGAGGGGGAGAAAGGGAGAGGTGAAGAAGAGGGAGGGACTGGGAAAAGTGGAGGAGGGAAGGGAAGCTGAGATTGGAAGGGGAATAACCTTTGAAATGTAAGTAATGAAATATATAATAAAAAATTAAAAAAATTAAGGGAAGGAAGAAGAGGAAGAGAAGAAGGATCCAGCTGTTAAACATTCCCTTAATTTGTGATTAATGGGGGAAAGAGCAGTTCATGGTACATGCTGCCATCCCTGGACTGGTGGTCCTGGGTTCTAAAAGAGAGCAGGCTGAGAAAAGCCATGGGGAGCAAGTCAGTAAGTAGCACACCTCCATGGCCTCTGCATCAGCTTTGCCTACAGGTTACTGGCCTTGATGTTTGTTGATGATGAACAATGATATGGAAATGTAAGCCAAAGAAACCCTTTCCTCCCCAAGTTGCTTTGGTCATGATATTTCACCATAGTGATAAAAACCTTAAGACAATATTTTCACTGAATGATCCTGGTCAAACTGGAAAGTTACATGTAGAAGAATAAAACTGGATCCTTATCTCTGACCAAACTAAATTCTAAGAGGATCAAGATCTCCACCTAAGACCCAGCACCCTGAAATGATAAAGAAGAAAATATGGAATATGCTGGAACTCATTGTCACAGGGAAGGACTTTCTGAACTGGACCATGGTAGCACAAGTATTAAGATCAATAATTGACAAATGGCCTCGCATATGAGTATAAAGTGTCCATAGAGCAGAGAACACCATTTTTTGTGATAAGAGCAGCCTACAGAATGGCCAAAAGTGTTTTCCAATTATATATCTGACAGGAGGTTTATATATAGAATGTATAAAATTTAAAATTAAAAAATAAGAAAACAAACAACCCAACAAAGGTGAGGAATGCAACTAAACAGTTTTCAAAAGATGAAACAAAAATAGCTAAAAAAGCCATTTCATTAAATAGTCAACATCCTAGCCAGCTAAGAACTGGAAATGAAAACTCCTTTGAGATTTGATCTTGCTCCAGTCAGAATGGCCAAGATAAAGAAAAAACAAAACAAAACAAAACAAAGCCAACGACAACAATGAAAGCAGATGCTGGCAAAAGTGAAAGGAAGGGGGACACTTGCTCACTGAGTGGGGGTGCGAACTAGTACAACCACTTTTCAAATTACTGTGGAGTTTCATAAAAAAGATGGAACTAGGATCTACCACCTGATCCAGATGTAGCACCCTTAGGTGTTTATCCAAAGGACTATATATCTTCCTAAAAAGATGTGTGCTGTTTCATGTACATTGCTGATCTATTCACAAGAGCTGGGAAACGGAAACAAGGATGAATGGATGGTGAAACTGTGGTATGTATGTAATGGGACACACTCTACTTTTAAGGAGAATGAAATTATAAAATTTGCAGGAAAATGGGGCTGGAAGCAATTATTCCGAATGACCTAGGAAGACAAACATCACCTGACTTCTCTCACATGCGGATATTATACTTTCAGCATTAGTTGTAGAATTCCCTTTAGAATACTTATAGAAATTACAATCGAGTAAGGCACCATGGGGGAGAAGGGATCTTTTAAGCAAGAGAAGATGTAAAACAGTATATAAATAGGAAAAGGGGGAATTTAAATAAGAATTATGAAAGGGAGTGGAGAGTTGGAGGAAAGGTAGAAGAAGCAATGTAGGGAGGGATAGGTAGCATTAAAAATCTTTTGGAAAATTCACATGAAAGCCTACTGTAGTAGAAGATATATATATATATATACATATATATGTATATATATAGCATTATTATATTTTACTATAGTAGGTAAACATATGCATAATATATATTTACTAGTAGTAATATACTAGTAAATATATACACATAATGTAAATGGAATTTAAAAGGAGTTACCAAATAATGGGGTACCCCAACTACACACTACATGCTATCAAATAAATCTCCAGCGCCTCTCTGAGATATTAATTCCTGGGTCCTAAAGACCCTCAGACATTACATGCCATTGCCATTGCCACTGCTCTTAGGTATTTCTCTGATAAAATTCTATTGCTGGAGACAGCACCTACTTGAACAACAAACATGGGAAAACCAAGTAGCTACTGATCTGAAGATGCTTTTCACACTACTTAAAGAGAAAAATATCATCATAAATGTCACCCAGGTCTGGACCTCATGAGCTACAACAGCCTGCCTGGCAAGAAATGCCTTCTGGTTCGATAGTGGTTAAATGTTATGGGCAACCAACCACATTATGACTAAATTTATGGCCCACTCCCCAGATGGATCCCACTTGTTACTCTTAACAAGGCCAAGAACCTTTGATATGTTACAGGCTGTAGGGGAAAATCTACTACTGTTATTGTATTAAATAAACTAGCATTAAAATTACTTCTAATTACATCACCCAATACTTGTCAGAGAAGCTACTGCTGCTACTTCGCCTTTCTCTGGATCTTCTAACCTTTCCTCTTACTTTATTGTTTTACTTGAAGGTAATTTTTCTTAAAATATATTCTAATCATGACCCCTCCCATCTTCTCCCAGATAGTCCCCAACTCCCTGTCCATCCCACTCCATGCCCATCTCTCTCTCTTTAGAAAATAAGTAGGCAAATAAAACTAATAAACCAGAATTTTTAAAAACTGATAAGAAATGTACATATATACAAAACCAGAACCCATGAAAACGCAAAATTAAAAAACATAATATACAGATAAAGGAATATTAAGATTAAAAATATCCAAACAACAGCAACAACAACAAAACACCAAATCTACAGGAGCATCACGGATTTATGTTGGGCACGCACTAGGCATGGGACCTACCCTAAGTGTGGTTGACATACCCAGTAAGAATCCATTGAAGAAAAATAATTTTTCTATTGCAAGACAGTGTCAAGGAGATTACTTCTTTGGGATGGGAGCCTGTGTCTACTTTCCTGTCTTAGCACTGGGACTCCCTCATGCTTGGGCCTACACAGGCCCTGTACCTGTGCATGCTTCCACAGTCTCTGAGTTCATATGTGATCAATCCTGTGAGCACAGTTTTCTTATTTTTTTTTTTATTAACTTGAGTATTTCTTATATACATTTCGAGTGTTATTCCCTTTCCCGGTTTCCGGGCAAACATTCCCCTAATCCCTCCCCCTCCCCTTCTTTATGGGTGTTCCCCTCCCCATCCTCCTCCCATTGCCGCCCTCCCCCCAACAATCTAGTTCACTGGGGGTTCAGTCTTAGCAGGACCCAGGGCTTCCCCTTCCACTGGGAGCACAGTTTTCTTAGTGTCATCCACCTCCCTGGCTCTTACGGTGTTTCTGCCTACTCATCTGCATAGCTTCCTGCATGTACCCTAAAGGAGAGAGGTTTGCTGAAGGCATCTCATTTAAAAGTTAGAGAAGCTTCATATAGTAGCTGGTGATTAACACAAAGACCTATGAGCTAGCTATGGGCACACTGGTCACAGTACCCAGGCCTAAATGGGAGACCACACCCTTTCCTCAAGACTCAGGGATCTTCATGGAAGAGAGCAAGGAAAGAAGATTATAAATGCCAGAGGTGGTGTATGACTTCAAAGAAATAGGTTTCAGGAAACAACAGGACAAATGCACATGCCACTGTGATTTTTATAGCATACATGAGATCTGCACAAGCTCAATCCAAAGGAAATCCCAGCATGAGGAAGAGGTGGGCACATAGTTCCACCCTTCACTGAGGAGCTATTGGCAACTGATAGCTGGTAGGAAAGACAGTCAGTTTTATTTAATTGATGTAATTCTGGTATATAGACCACATTCCAAAGTAGATCCCACACCTAAGAGTTGTTGGCCAGCATAAACTGGACTTAGTGAGTTTTAAGAGAGAGAGAGAGAGAGAGAGAGAGAGAGAGAGAGAGAGAGAGATTGAGAGAGAGCGAGAGAGATAGATAGATAGATAGATAGATAGATAGATAGATAGATAGATAGATCTCAGAAGTTAGAGTAAGGAGGTAGGGTGTATCTAGGAAGTGTTATGAGGGATCACGAACATGATAAAGATACATTGTATGAAATTCTCAAAGAATTAATAAAATATTATTTAAAAAATTATAACACTTCAAATTTGGTGGAAATCTGGGTATGATAGTAACACATCTTTAGTCTCAGCTATTGGAAGACAAGAAATTCAAAGCCAGGCTGATCTAGATAGAGGAGTTCTAGATTTGCCAGATCTACATAACAAGACACTGTTTTGAAAAACAATAACCAAAGGAAATACTAATCAATGGAATAATCTAAGAAATGCTTAAATACAAGTTTATGGACATGATGTCTATCAAATACAAATTTACCAAGAATATAAGAAATGTTATAGATCGATGATTTATGTTTTCATATTAAGGAACAATAATAGACAATTAAATCCAAAGTGGTACAAGGAAGTGAAGAGAAGAAAATGATGAACTAGAAAGTAAACAGTGGAGAAAATACACTGCTCCTTTAGAAAGTTTGCAACACTGATATTAGTCTGGGAAATTAATCAAAATTAAAATAAGAGAAATGAGCATAAATAAGATTAGAGGAAAGAGTTTAAATATCTAATAGGGCTTCAAGAGATTATAAAGGTTTTAAAAAATATATCAATCATATTTGAAGGTGCAAAATGGTACAGACTAATTGAAAACAACTATCACTGGAAAAGTGACAAAAAATCAAAACCATCTCTATCCATAAGAAATTAATTGTTACTTTAGAAATGCAACCAGTGGTTATACTGGAAAGACTTAATGGAGAATAATAAGGTAATGAGCAAACCCAGGGCCATATAGTTCTACTTAGCTCTGAGCCTCACTGAGGTTTAAACAGTAGAAAACCAGCATTTATGAGACCAGCACAAGTGACTAAAACCATGAAAACATGTAACAGGAGAGTGTAATATAAATACTGAAGATGGACCAAAACATCAAAATAATGAATAATATATATATAAAATAATAAACATATAAAATAATAAGCCTTTCTGATTACAAAGATTTTTTAATCCCAGAAGTTCAAATCCCATTTAGCAAGGTGATGGCTAGGGTTCACCAATTATAGTCTACTATGATGCTCAAATTGAAAAAGCTGTTTATTCACCAACCTAACTTTACAAGAAGTAAGGAATCTGGAGAAATGCCATAGATATTAGTACAACATAACACATTATAGACTGAAGATGACAGAGAAAAGAGCTCCTCGTTACCAGTGAGAGGACTCGTATTTGAGAGACAGAGGAGAAATCAAGCCCTTAGGATTTAGCTCAATACCAGATTGCAGTAATGAAATTCCTTACAGATCAGAGCCATATGACTTCTTTCCTCAGTCTTAACCTAAAAGTTAAACACCTGGACCACTAGCTAGGGAACTAAGGCACCACAACTGTTACATCTTCTTAAACATGGGGCAGCATAATGGAGAAGACAATTGTCCTGATGAGGGAGCAAGGCAGGGAAGCAAGCACAGACCTTTGCCTTGTGTCTTTTTTGGGCTTTCTATTGTGATAGAAAAGCAACCTGGGAACAAAGGGTTTATTTGGTGCACACACTCTTCCCAGACTCCTGTCCATCGTCAAGGGAAATCAGGACAGGAGCCCAAGGAAGGAACTTGGTAGGAACTGAAGCAGGGAACATGGAAGAACCCTGCCCCATGGTTTGCTCAACCTTTTAAAAAAATTCCATTTATTAAAAACAGACTTTTCTTTGTCCATGCTGTGGTGGGCTTTGGTGATACAGCTGTGTTTGGGACAATACTGTTCCTGTAACTACCTGTATTCCTGTAAATAAGCTCAATAAAATTCATTGGTTCACCAGCTTAACAAAATAAAAACAGATTTTTCTCACATTATATAACCTGATTACAGTTGCTCCTTTCACCAATCCTCCCAGTTATTCCCACCTCCCCTACTATCCGGATCTACTCCCTTTCTGTCTCTTACTAGAAAACAAATTTCTAAGGGATTATAATAAAATAAGATAAAACAAAACTAACACACTGAAATTGGACAAGACAAGCAAACAGAAGATAAAGAGCCAAGAGATAAAAACCCACCCACGCATTCCCACACTCAGGAATGAAATAAAAACACTAAGTTGGAAGTTATAATACATATGCAGAGGACATGGCGCAGACCCATGCAGGCCCTATACAAGCTACCTCAACCTCTGTGAGTCCACACAAGCTTTGATCATGTTGATATAGAAGGCCTTATTTTCTTGGTGTTCCCCATCCTCTCCAGCTCTTATACTCCAGCTCTTTCTTCTCTTTTATGAGGTTCTCTGAACCCTGAGGGGAGGTGTTTATTTGATAGTGACATTCCATTTAGGACTGAATGTTTTAAGTTCTCTCACACTCTGCATGATAGCTGGTTGTGGGTCACTGTATTCATTTTCATATTCTACAGGAAGAAGCTTTTCTGGAGAGAACTAAGCAAAAGACACTGATCTATGAATATAGTAGAATGTCATTATCAGCCTGCTTTCTTATAGCACCTAGGACCACTAACCCTTCTGTGGCACTGCCCATGGTGATCTGAGTCTTTCCACATTAATTCTTTATTAGGAAAATGCACTCCAGACTAGCCTGCAGGCAATTATAGAAGATTTTTTTTCTCAGTTGAGTGTTCTTCTTCCAAAATAAGTCTAGTTTGGGTCACATTGACATAAAACTAGCCAACACACCTTGGAACTCAATGCCAGGTCTTCTGAGTTGAGGTGTAGCATCAGGAAGAAACCAAAGTCTTCATACCTAGGCCACAGATCCTACACAACTTCTAATCTTGTCCAAGAATAGACATAGTAGGATAGGCTAATGTTTTGTCCCATATCACTGTCAGCTATTTTCAAATGGTAAAGCTATAAAATAAGGGCCAAGTCAGAGAGAACCTATTAAATGAAATATTGCGTATAAAGCCTTGATGTTGTAAAAGACAGACATTTTGTTACAGTAGGACTGCAAGTAGACATAATGAGAAGATGACCTCACTAGGCACCTCATACTTAAGCGGTGAAATTCCTAAAACACTGAGAGAATTCTAAAATAACCAGAAGAAAAATGACACATTAGATTCATGGGAATCCAACTAGACTAAGAGTAAAACTTCCAATGAAGAATATGTCCAAAAATGTCATCAAGATGAAATATAGACTTCCCAAATACAAGGGCAAGCCTGAAGAAAATTCACAACTCACCAATAATAGTAGGAAGTCTGACAAAATGAAAAACAGAAATTCAGAGAGGGACTAAGCCAAATGGACCTAGAACTAGGACAAGGGACTGCCTCATGGACTCTGGTCAAAAAACCTCATACAGAAAGGTAACAATGCCTAAAGCTGGTCTTCAATCTATTAAAACTGAACAATGCACCAAGTGGAAATAAAGAAAGCCCTGGGTACCCATAAACTTATGGGGACACAACATACTGAACTGAGTGCCCCAGTGAAAGAGCATAGCAGCTTGACAGACTGTTACAATCAGGAGGAGAAGGGGCAGAGCTGAAATCAACCAAGCAGAAACAAAAAGGGGGAACCAAAAGTTGGTTCTTGAGAAAATCAACAAGAGATAAACACCCAACGAAGGAGATGTGGGAAAAGGAGGGAGGGAAAATTCAAAAATCATTAGATCTTACTATAAAAGCCTATATTCAACCGAAAAAGGAAATGGACAATTTCCTAGACAGATACCAGGTACCGGTTAATCAGGAACAGATGTATATAAGGAAATATTCAGGTCCAGACGGGTTTAATGCAAAAAAATAGAAGACCTCAAAAATATTTTTTGAAAACTCTTATACCTAAACCACACAAAAAGACCCAACAAAGAAAGAGAACTTCAGACCAATTTCCCTTATGAACATTGACGCAAAAAAATATCTTGAGATGAAGAAAATGATATCTATGAAAAAAAGTGTAAAGTACAGTAAAGGACAGATGTATAAGAAGAAATAAAAAAATAAAACTTTGCCAGTCAATACATTAAACTATCAAGTTACAGAGGTGAATGGTAGAAAGGAAGAAAATAATGAGATATTCAAAACCAAGAGAGAAAAAGAAACAGCACAGAAGACACTGACAATGTTAACCTTGACCATAAACAGAGTAAAGGGAATAGGTGGACAAAAAACCCCAAAAGAAAAACAAAACAAAATAAAAAACCCCAACAAACTACACCACAAAAAAGCAGAAAGTATGTTAAGGACAGAAGATGAGCACAAGAAATAAGTCACATTTTTACAAAGCATAGATGTTATTGCTAGTAACAAAGTTGCAAAGGAATCATTTCCACAATAGGTAGAGAAATTCCTAATATATTAGGAATAGATTTAACTAAGGATGTGAGTAACTTTTAATGAAAATTGCAAAACAGGTGAGGCAGTGGTGGCATATGTCTTTAATCCAAGCACTCAGAGGCAGAGACAAGAGGATGGGTTCTTTTGAGTATAAGGTCAGCCTGCTCTACATAGTGAGTTCCTGGACAGCCAGAGCTACATAGAGAGCCCCTATCTTAAATTGAGCCTTGGAACCTCAAAGGAAGAATTCGGGGAAGGGCTGAAGGAGCTGAAGGAGATTACAACCCCATAGGAAGAACAGTAGTATTAACTAACCGGATCCCTCAGAGCTCCCAGGGAATATAGATATGTAGCAGAAGATAGTCTTATCTGACCTCAGTGGGAGGGGATGTGCTTGGTCCTGTGGAGGCTTGATAACCCATCAAAGGGGGATGCTTATAGAGGTGAGGTGGGGGTGGGTGGGAGGGAGGCGGAGCACCCTCTTAGTGTCTAAGGGGAGGAGGGTTATTGAAGGGGGGACTGGGAAGGGGACAACATTTGAAATGTAAATAAATAAAATAATAAAAAGGAAAAAGATAGAAAGGAAAGAAGAAAATGGGTGGGAAGAATTAATATCATTAAAATGTATGTATTATCCAAATTATTTTTAGTGTCAATGCAATAATATTCATTATAACACTAGAAAACTGCAATCTCAAAATTCATATGAAAACATGGAAGACCTGAAGTCAGGGCTTAATGTAGCAGTCCTGAACAGAAGAAGAATGTATGAGCATTTCTATGCATGGCTTCAAGACACTCACCATGCTGTCCTGACCAAGAGAACTTGATCTCAGCATGAAAGAGTGGACCCTGAGAAAGACAAGGGAACCAAGGAACAAGCACAGAAACATGCCGTCGACTATTTTTTTTTACATAGGTACCATGAACATATTGGAGAGAAGGGACAACCTCTTCAATGTGTATGCTGGTAAAACTGGATGTTCACATGCCCAAGAATGATACAAGATCTTTCCCTTGTTCTCTTCAAGAACCAACCCAAAATGGATCAAAGATCAAAGCTAATGCCTGAAAGGAAAGAAGAAACATTTCCAATCATCTGAATAAGCCACATTCTTTCAGATAAGACTCCCAAAGCACAACAGAAGCAAAATAGAAAAGTGAGATTATATCAGCCTAGGAAATGTCAACATAGCAAATGAAAACTAACAAATATTTTCAAAGTAATCATCTGATAGGAGATTAACATCTAGAATAAAGACGTCAAAGTAAAAATGAAAAATAATCCAGTTTAATAAGTGAACACATAATCTGATTTTGTATTTCTAAAAATTGTAATCTGTTACAGAATATATGGAAATAGGTTCATTAGCCATCAGTGGAAGGCCAATCAAACAAGGAGATGTCATCTCTCCTAGCACAATGGCCATTAGGATATCAAAGACAACAAGTGTTAGTTAAAAAAAAATCAAACTTACACCGATATAAATTTAGCATAGCCATTGGGGAAACTGTATGACTGTCCCTTAATTAACTAGATTTAAAACTTGCATGCCAACCAGAACTTCACTCCTGGGTATGCAACTGAAAGAAATAAAATCAGCACAACAGAAAGACACCAACATTCCCTTGTGGAGAAGTGGTCAGAATAACAAACAATAAACATCAGTGTCCACCTCGTGATGAGGGATAAAGGAAAGGTAGTATACACATGCAGTGGAACATTATTAAACCATAAAAGCATGGTCCCTTGCACATGCACAGCAAAATGGATAGTCCCTGTATGTCACTCACATGTGGAAACTAGAAAACTCTCCTTTAGTAGAAGAATAATTAATAGACATGTTAATAGCAAAGATGAGGACGTGTTAAGGAAGATGGGACAATAAGAGCAAAGCACATTAGAGCAGAAAAATAAATTCTAGGGCTCTGCATAGTGGAGTGACTACTCTCCACAACCATTTTATGTATTACCAAATAACAAGAAGAGAAGGTCTCAAAGCTTGAAAAGACGGAGATGACAAAGTCATGGAAACATAAATATTTACTTTGAATACGTGTAAATATATTGAAATATCAGCCTATGCCTCATCAACGTATGCAGTGACCTTCTGTTACAAATAGCAACACGGATTAACAACATTCATGGCAGATTTCTTCCAACACCAATTCAGAAAAACATATTACAGAAAAGACAAATGTAATAGACAATTTAAGATGTGCAGAATAGGAAAGAAAAGAAAAAAGAAGAAAAAAGAAAATAAAGCCAAAACCCCAAACCACCAAGTCCAATTTATGTTGCCCGTATACTCACTAAATCATGGTCAAACTCTCATGGCCAGCCCCTTAAAGAAAACTGAGTCTTTTTCCACCCCTAACTCCCCCAGCCAGAATCCATCAACTGTGAAGAACTACACCTTTGTGGGGAAGGTCAAGGGTGGGAGGGTGGACCTGGGAGGAATGGGAAGCAAGTATGATTAGGCAAATTGTATAAATTTCTCAAATAATTAATAAAAAAATTATGTTAGGAGAAAAAGATGTGCAAAATAACTTCAAAATGGAGTTATGTACACAAACCCTTATCTGTAGCAGAAAATACCCATCTATGCTACCTCTTAATTATTGAGACCCGAACAAGACAGTGGTGAGACTTCAGAGATCATGAAATGAAATGCATTTTCATGGAACTGAGCTACCTGAAAGAACACACTCTACAAAAGTATAAAATGATTTAAAAATTGTAATTCTCTTCCTCAAGTGTACCTTGAAAACTATAAAGGAAGATTGCTTTCACTTGTTAATTTTACTTTGATCAAAGCTCTCAAAATATGTGTTAGAGCAGATATTAAGGATAATGGGGGCCTCATATCTTAAAGTGGAGAGGAGTCACCAACCAGAAAGGGGAGTGTGACCCTGTGGAATAGAATTATTACTAGAGAGGTCTGATGGAGACAGGTCTGTTGGCCAGCATAACTCGGTATCTTTGCAAATGGTGCAATCTCATGGTCATATCTACACTCAGGCATTCACATTATATGAGAGAGAGAGAGAGAGAGAGAGAGAGAGAGAGAGAGAGAGAGAGAGAGAGAAGAGAGAGAGAGAGAGAGAGAGAACACACAAGGTGACAGGTCTGGTGCTAAACACAAGAAAATACTGGATTCCATAGCATGTGTGCTGAATTTTCTGATCAAAGCTAAAGAACCACATTGAAAACTAACACATTCCACTGGTATCCACCTAGAACACTTAGAAGTAAAAACAGAATAGTTACAACAAACAGCTGAAGCCTGATAAACAAGGCCTTTGGTAAAGGGAAAGGTTCCTGTTTGTGACCCTTGAAGAATGTAAAACAGAAACAACTAATGATGTCAGATAGGTGGGATTCTGGGATTCCTCACTCTACATTGAGACTGTCTAGTGAACTGAAGGAGGCTTTGTTGTTGAAGAAAAAACAGTGCAAAGGAGATTAGATCAGTTAAACCATGAATCCCTGGATGGGAAAAGTCTGGATTAGACCCAAGACTTTCAGACAGCCTCAGCTCCCTGCAGAATATGCACTATCTTCACAGGAAGATAACTTCCCCTGTATCAGTTGTGGCTTCTCATATGGATCAAACTAGGCATCCTCTATAGAGTATTTTGGAGGAACCTCAGTATTTGTACCATCGTAGAAGATAAACTGAAAAGACGTCTATAAGACTTTGGTGGACAATGACTGCTGTTTGCCTGGACTGGCCACTTGGGGCATGCCATACACTGGTGCATCCGACAGTCAAATGCAGGTTTTCTGTGGGATATTTTTCATGCATGACAGAGAGGATAATAGCATTTATGGAAAACCATAAATATTCTTTTTATATGCACTAGGTTTAGCAAGCCATATTTTGATGCCTGTCATTCCTATAGGCATGTCAGATAGTTGTATCTTACTCAGATGTGATACCGTTATACAGAGGGGAAAGTTGTGTTTTCCAACTGCTCAGCCATACACACTGTGAAGCAGAGAGATGAGCTGTGTCCACCCAAGTTCTCCTTCCATAATTCCATCTGGTTCTTTCGGGAATTTAATTTTGATTGGCAGTGTTCCCATTTGTGCCTAAGAGGACACTGGAGAATCTGGTATCTGGGTAGAGAGTTTGAGGGGAGCAAATTCTCAACAACCACGCATGGCTACATGTAACCCAGATCTCAGTAAGCCTTACTTGAAAACCTTCAGAAGCTGAGGCTCAACCATGTGAAGAAACGCACCAAGGTCACAAACTTGAGTGTCTACAGACACCATGGTTTGTCAAAAAAGAAAAAAAAACTAATAGAGAAAGCATCTACCCCTCCAGCCCTGCTATCATATCCCTCCTTCTTCCTTGGCTATTTCCATGATACTTAAAGGCAGACAATAGAAATGGTTTCTCTAGGTGATTCCCAGTCATCCCAGCCCTCATTTGCACCAGACAGGGCATGGCTAAAAACCATCAAGGCTGGGTTGATGGGTTTTGTTGTTGTTTGTTTTTTAATTATAGTTTCTTCCTCCATTCCCTCCCATCAGCCCCCGTCTCTCTTCTCTACCAGATCCACTGCTTCTCTATTTCTCTTCAGAAAAGAACCAACCTCCCAGGGATATCAACTAACATGATATAACAAGATACAACAAGACTAGGCACAAGCTCTCATATCAAGGTTGGGTAAGGCAACCCTGTAGGAAGAAAAGTATCCCAAGAGCAGTCAAAAGAGTCAGACACCTCACTTCCTTTGTTAGGGAATTCCACAAGAACACTAAGCTTACACAACTCAAACGTATAGGCAGAGGACCTAGTGCAGACCCATGCAGGTACTATCATTTATGCTTCAGTCTCTGTGAGCTCCTAGGAGTCCTGCTTACTTGATCCTGATGGCTGTGTTCTTCTGGTGTTTTCTACTCGTATGGAAGGTCAAATTCATATTCTGCCCATCAACAGTGGGACAACTGGGGAAGAGATTTTCTTCTGTAGCATTTTCTCACCACCCTCTGTAGATATTACAGCCCAACAAGACAACAGTCAAGTCTTATCTAGTCATAAAATAGATCATAGATTAACCCAAATCTGCTCTTTTCATTTCAAAATTAGTGTGAGTATTGTGTGTGATGAATGAAGAAGCCAGGTTTTAAAAATAGGGGGATCCCCAGAAGGTGGACATTCTTCTGTTTATACAATAGAGCATGAAACCAAATCTTTCTATGATAATCTGTTCTATGACCCATTGATATTCCTCAATCTCAGGTCTAATTGAGAGCATAACTATTCTCTTTCTGTCTCCGTGGTGACATCCAACAGTGGGACAAATGTTACTTTTATAGTGAGACTTTTGCTTCAGAGCTCCCTTGTTAACAGAAAAGTCACATAGTGGAAGAGTAGCTTTCACTCACCTTTCCATGTCACAGAGAATTCAGGTGACAGATGGCTTCTGCACTGTACTGAGCATAGACTCTCCTTTCCTGCAAACAGCAAGTCTTTAATGTTCCTTTGAAGCTCTGTCTTCCTTTGTGTAGAGGTCACTGACTTTCAGAAATACCTGTCATATTTGTGTCCATGGGCAGGCACTTGTCCTGGTACCTCCTGGGATAGAAATTCAAGGAGAAAACTCTTAGGATCAATTAACAGAGACTCGTGGCTTCATGACCCAAGCTCCCTGCAGATTTGTGTGGAGGACAATGGTCAGGGGAGTCACATATTGTGTACAGAAGCAGTTATCCCTCTTATAGCCTCCTCCCACCAACACTGTATCATATCATTGACATTCTCCTATCTTGTGTGGAAGGTCTCACCATGGTTTACATTGACTCCATGTGTTATGCTGAGAGTACTTCATCTGAAGTCTTAGCTATTAGGAATAGCTAGCATGTGGGCATTTTGCCCCTCACCTATCCAGGATCATGTCAAGCAAGGCCAGCTATGAACTGATGCCAGGCCTCTGGGACTATAGTCTGGGAGCTGGCCCTTGACACCATCCCTTGTGAATGTGGTTGAATGTTTCCCTGAGATATGAAATGCTTTGTTTGCCATCCCATAATCTATCTTGCTAAGGGGGAACCTGAGATGTCTTAGCTCCCTATAATTCTGCTGTCTGATGTTTTCACTGACTTGTTTTCTACACCTCCCCACACACAATGGGCCACAGTAATAAAGTGTTAATAAACTTTCTGGTCTGGGTCATTAGTCACTGTACACCTCCTGATAGTCTTTGACTCTTTCCTTTTTTATCTTTTTATCTAATTTTCTTCCCTTTTCCTCTCCCTTGGGACCTTGTCAGGAGCACTGATATGGCATTATAGGTCACTTCATTTTTCAAGTTCTTTATAAGTTCTAGAGCATTAATCCTGTTTACCTGGATGATTCTTTCTTTGGTTGTGCAGAAGCATTTTAGTTTTATGAAATCTTTTTTGTCATTTGTTGGGCAAACGGAGCCCTCTTCAGAAACTCCCTTCATACATCTATATTATATCCACTACTGCCTGTGTTTTCTTCTTAACAATTTAAGTTTTCAGGTCTAGGTCTTTAATCCACTTGAGGTTAATTTTTGTGCAGGGTGATAGACAGAGGGGTGATTTTACTCTCCTGTGTGTGGACATGGTTTTCCAAGCATCATTTGTTGAAATGTTTTCTTTTCTACAGCTTATGTTTTTTGTCAAATATCAGATGGTTGAAGTCACATGTGCTCATGTTCAGATATTGGGTTTTGCTCCATTGGTCTACTTGTCTGTTTTTGTGCCCAGACCACATTCCTTTTATCACTATGAAACGGCAATGTATTTTAATATGTAGAATGGTAATCCCTCCAGCATTTTTCTTTTTGCTCAGAAAAGTTTTGGTTATCTCAGGTCTTTTATTGTTCCATATTCATTTTAGTGTAGTTTTTTTTCTATCTATGTTGAAGTTTGAGATGGAAATTTTAATTGGAAGCACATTGAATCTGAAATAGATTTTGGTGAAGTGGTCCTTTACACAATATTAATCCTACCAATCTATAGACATGAGATTCATTCTTATTTTCAAATGTCTTTCTGTGTCTTTCTTCAGATGTTTTCACATTTCATTGTACAGGTTCTACTTTTTTTTAGGTTTCTTGTAAGTATTCTATTTTCTTTGAGGTTTTTGTGACTTGGGGTATATTCATGAGCTCCTTCTCTCTATGTTTGTTGCTTATGTACAGAAAAGCTATTGATTTCTGCAAGTTGATTCTGTATCCTGCCATATTGCTGAATTGGTTTATCATTTGTGAAAGTTTTCTGGTAAAATTTTTGGGGTCGTTAGTGTATAATATGTCATCAGCAAGTAATGATAACTTGACTTTTCCCCTTTGATTTCCTTGTCCTGCTTTATTGCTTCAGATAGTATGTCTAGTACAATATTCAAAGAAAATGGGAATAGCTGACATCTCCATATCATTCATGACCTCTGTGGAATTGCTTCATGCCTGCTTCTCTCTAATAAGGATGATGTTAGCTGTGGATTCCTTGTACATAACCTTTATTATGTTGATGTATGTTTTCTCTCTCCCTACATTCTCTATGACTTTTATCATGGAGGCATTTTGTATTATGTTTGTTTTGTTTCTTCCATAAATTTATTTTCAGTAGAGATTTTTTTTGTGCCAATTTAAATAGTTTTATTATTCCATGTTACTTGTTTTGGGTCCCTGTGGAACAATGATATACCCTCTACTTTGACTTAATCGATCTCTTCAATGGTGGGGCCTGAAGAAGCACCACCAGATGGAGGAGCTCCTCCACCAGGGGAGTCACCAGGCATTCCTCCAGGCATGCCACCAGCACTCTGGTACAGCTTGGTGATGATAGGGTTGCAGACCTTCTCCAGTTCTTTCTGCTGATGCTCAAATTCTTCCTTCTCTGCAGTCTGGTTTTTTTTTTTTTTTTTTAGATTTATTTTTATTTATGTGAGTGTGTTTGTAACTGTCTTCAGACACACCAGAAGAGGGTATCAGACCACACTCCATTACAGATGGTTGTGAGCCACCATGTGGTTGCTGGGAATTGAACTCTGGAAGAGCAGTCAGTGCTCTTAACTGCTGAGCCATCTCTCCAGCCCTGCAGTCTGGTTCTTATCCAGCCAGCTGATGATTTCATTGCACTTGTCAAGAATCTTCTGTTTCATCATTGATCTTGCCTTGAAGTTTCTCATCCTCAACAGTTGCTTTCATGTTGAAAGCATAAGACTCCAGCGAGTTCTTAGAGGAAACCTTATCTCTCTGCTTCTCATCCTCAGCTTTGTACTTCTCAGCTTCTTGGACCATGCGCTCAATATCCTCCTTACTCAAGTGGCCCTTGTCATTGGTGATGGTGATCTTGTTCTCCTTTCCTGTGCTCTTATCTACAGCAGAAACATTGAGAATGCTATTGGCATCAATGTCAAAAGTAACCTCATCTGAGGAACCCCACGGGGTGCTGGAGGTATGCCTGTGAGCTCAAACTTCCCAAGCAGGTTGTTGTCCTTGGTCATGGCCCTTTCACCTTCATACACCTGGTTGAGTACACATGGCTGGTTGTCAGAGTAGGTGGTGAAAGTCTGGGTCTGCTTGGTGGGAATGGTGGTATTGCGCTTGATGAGGACAGTCATGACTCCACCAGCAGTTTCAATCCCAAGGGAAAGAGGAGTGACATCCAAGAGCAGCAAATCCTGAACATTCTCAGACTTGTCTCCAGATAGAATGGCTTTCTGGACAGCTGCACCATAGGCAACAGCTTCATCGGGGTTAATGCCTTATTCAGCTCTTTTCCATTGAAGAAGTCTTGCAGAAGTTTCTGGATCTTGGGGATTCTGGTAGAACCACCCACCAGGACAATATCATGGATCTGTGACTTGTCTAGTTTGGCATCTCAAGGGCCTTCTACAGGGTCCAGTGTGCCACGGAACAGGTCAGCATTCAACTCCTCAAATCGAGCACGGGTAATGGAGGTGTAGAAGTCAATTCCCTCATAGAGAGAATCAATTTCAATACTGGCCTGGGTGCTGGAGGAGAGGGTGCGCTTGGCCCGCTCACAGGCAGTGCGGAGACGCCTGACAGCTCTCTTGTTCTCACTGATGTCCTTCTTGTGCTTTCGCTTAAACTCAGCAATGAAATGGTTGACCATTCGGTTGTCAAAGTCTTCTCTACCCAAGTGGGTGTCTCCAGCTGTTGATTTGACTTCAAAAATTCCATCCTCGATAGTGAGGATTGACACATCAAAAGTGCCACCTCCCAAGTCAAAAATCAGCACATTCCTTTCAGCCCCGACCTTCTTATCTAAGCCATAGGCAATAGCAGCAGCAGTTGGCTCATTGATAATTCCAAGTACATTGAGGCCAGCAATAGTTCCAGCATCTTTTGCTGCCTGTCGCTGAGAGTCGTTGAAGTAAGCTGGCACCGTGACCACTGCATTGGTAACAGTCTTTCCAAGGTAAGCTTCTGCAATTTCCTTCATTTTTGTCAGAACCATTGAAGACACTCCTCAGGATAGAAACTTTTTGTCTCCCCTTTGTATTCTACTTGGACCTTGGGCCTGCCTGCATCATTCACCACCATGAAGGGCCAGTGCTTCATGTCAGACTGAACAACAGCATCATCGAACATACGTCCAATCAGACGTTTGGCATCAAAAACTGTTGGTGGGGTTCATTGCAACCTGATTCTTGGCCGCATCCCCAATTAATCATTCTGTGTCAGTGAAAGCAACATAGCTCAGCGTGGTGCGGTTACCCTGGTCATTGGCAATTATTTCCACCTTTCCATGCTAGAAGACACCCACACAGGAGTAGGTGGTGCCAAGATCAATGCCAACTGCAGGTCCCTTTAGACATGGTTGCTTGCGTGTAGGCCCGGCTGTGCTGATCAGAGACCCCCGAGAGCTGGCTCCACGTTCAATGAGACCCAGTAGAGATTTTTTAAATGTCAATTTTAAATTTCATTGAATTGTGGTCAGATAAGATATATGGAGTTATTTTCATCTTTTTATTTTGTAAAGATTTATGTTTTGCCTAAGGATGAGATATATTTTAAAAAAGGTTCTGTCTGCTGCTGAGTAGTATGTATATTGTTTGGTGTTTAATAATGGTTCAGGTGTCCTGATTTTTGGAGAAAGTGGGGTATTAGAATCACCTACTATTAATGGATTGATTTTAATCTGTGTCTTCAAATCCAGTAGTACTTTTTTTTTTATAAAACTGGTTGCCCTAGAGTTTGGTACATATATGTGATAGAAATGTCTTCTTTGGTTAACTGTTTACTTGATTAGGATTAAATGTCCCTTTATCTTATGTGATTAGTTTTTTATTTGAATTCTATTTTGTCAGATATTATCATGGCAATGCTTGCTTGCTTTTGATCTCATTTGCTTGAAATGCTATTTTTCATCTTTTAAGATGGCACCTATGGTTAAAGCTGTGTTGAGTTTCTTGTAAACAAGAGATGGATAATTTTGTTTCTTTTTATTTTTTCGAGCTGAGGACCCAACCAGGGCCTTGAGCTTGCTAGGCAAGCAACTCTACCACTGAGCTAAATCCCAACCCCAATTTTGTTTCTTAATTCACATAGCCCATGTATAAGTCCATTAATATTTAGAGTTATTATTTAAAGGTATGTTTTGATTGCAATGTTATTTGATTGTGTTTGCTAGTTTGTGTTCTTATTTGTGCTTTAAAAATTAACTTTAAGTTTCATTTGTTTTGTTTCTAGGTTAACATGGTTGAGCTTATTCTATGTGGGTCTCAAGTGTTGCTTTCAGAATTCTGTTTACTGTTGTTAGATATGAATTTTTGGCAGTTAGGATCATGGAAAGTTTTTCTTTCTCCTTTAACTGTGCAGCTAACTTTTCTGGGTACAGTAGTCTTGGTTGGCTATTGAGAGCCTTAAAAAATTTGAATGTACTCAGTCACAGAAAAACACACTTAGTATACACTCACTGATAAGTGGACATTAGCCAAAAAGCTTGAATTACCCAAGATGCAATCCACAGACCACAGGAAGCTCAAGAAGAAGGATTACCAAAATGTGGATACTCCTTCTTAAAAGGGGAAAAATATCCATAAGAGGGTATATGGAAGCAAAGTTTAGAGCAGTGACTCAAGGAATGGCCATTCAGAGCCTGCCCGACATGTGGCCCATATATATACAGCTACCAAAACTAGATAAGATTGATGAAGTTAAAAAATGCATGCTGAAAGAGGCCGGATATAGATCTCTCCTGAGCACACATCCAGAGCATGTCCAATAAAGAGGTCAATGCTAGCAGCAAACCACGGAACTGAGATAGGACCTCCTTGGGGGGAATTAGAGGAAGTATTGGAAGAGGTGAAGGAGCTTGCAACCCCATAAAAACAACAATGCCAACCAACCAGAGCTTCCAGGGACTAAACCACTACCAAAAGACTATACATGGACTGACCAAGGTTCCAACTGCATATGTAGCAGAGAATAGCCATGTTTGGGGCACCAGTGGAAGGGAAAGCCCTTGGTCCTGCAAAGGTTGTACCCCCAGTGCAGGGGAATATGGGGGGGGGCAAAATGGGGGAGGTATAGAGGGAATAACCTTGTGGCGGAGGGGGAGGGGAGGGAATGGGGCTTATGGACAGGAAACCTGGGAAGGGGAATAACATTTGAAATGTAAGTAAAGAAATATATCTAAAAAAAATTAAAAAATAAAAAAAAAAAAAAAAAGAAAAGAAAAAGAAATTCGAATGTATTGCTCCAGGCTCTTCTAATTTTCAGGTTCTACTGAAAAGTTAGGTGTTCTATTAACTGGTTTTCCTTCACGTGATTTGTGATTTTTCTTTTTCCACTTTGTTTTGTATATTTTGACTATAATATACCAAAGGTGTGTTTTTTTTTGGATATTGTTTAGATGGGGGGTTATCTGTTCTAACAAAAAAGCTAAAAGGAATTTGAAAGCAACACTTGAGACCCATATTTATGTGAGTATGTTCTTTTTTCTTTGTTTTAATGACTTTTTTTGTCTAAGGTGTTGTTAAAGATATAGTCTATGTCATTAGCCTGGCATTTTTCTCCCTTATCTATGCTCATAATTAGATAGTGTTGTCATTAATGATTGTCTCCATTTCCTCTCTATCCCTTGGACTTTTTCAAAAGTTTCCATTTTCTTTGCTTATTTTCTATCTCTACTTTATTTTTGAGTCCTGGTATTTAAATCCATGCTTGATTAATTCTATGTAAGGTTTTCCATGAGTGTTCTAGTTGAAATATTTTTTTAATCCATCTTCATTTCAGTTTATGTACTCTTCATTGTTTCTATCTCTTTATTGAATTCCATTTTCATATCCTGAATTATCTTCATTTAGCCATATATTTGTATTTTTTTGCTGCCTAAGGTGCTGGTTAGTCTAATATCTGAGGAAAACACGATGTTTTTCAATGGGAGCATGGCCAACCTCTTCTTTTTTGTGTGGTTCTTATCTTATGAGCTGCTGATACACATGTGTGGGACAAGTGGAACCATGTCACCAGACAAAAACTTGGTAAGGTTGAGTGGATTCAGAAACCCTAGTACCCTCATACCTGAGGATGGTAGAAGTTTCATCTACTTCTAACCAGGTTCCTGTCCTGGAACATGAGGACACAACAACCCATGGAGAGGACTGTGACAATCAGTTACGTAAGGCCAGCACCTGAAGCCCCTCCACATGCAGATGAGGCATTACTAACATCTCAGACCAAGCCAATAGAAAGCATCTATTCTTAGACCCCAACCCACCCCACAATGTATATAAGATCCTGTCTGAAAGGAATAAAACACACACACACACACACACACACACACACACACACACACACACACACACACACACGAGTTAAGTCCTAACAGCATCTGTTGTACAGAACTGTAATACTTTGGGGAAGAGAAATTCTCTCTCAAAGCTTTCATAGCTGGAAGCTGCTTGAGCCTAGAAGTTTCCCTCTGTGCAACATATGACTCTGGAGCAGTGAAGGCTATGGAAGAGACTCAGTAGCTGCCCTTGATCTGACTTCCCCTCCCCTTTGGAGAATGCAACTCTTTGGCTGCTTTGGCCATGCCAGAGCCCCACAGATTTCTGTGGATAGTGTCAGGCACACAGACCAGCACACATGGTCATGGTCTATGATCACTACACAGCCAGTTGACTTCCTTGCACTATATATAGCTCTAGGATAAATCCACATATATGTGGAGATTTCGCTACAGGCATGTGATCCCTCTGTGCAGTAATTTGAATATCAGTGATGGTATGATGACATGGTGGCTGTCATTCTTTGGCTCTGAGATCATCATCCACTGCTTATATGAGACTGAGATACTTCTATTACTGCTGCTTTTCTGAAGCCCCTCAAGTATGAACAGCATCATGACTCTCATGTGGATGACTATTGCAGATGCATCAACTTCCTGCTTCTTGGCTGTCCTATGGCTGTATCAGCAGCATCATTCAGCACATGTGCTGAGCTGAGGGGAAGCAGAAGGCCTTCATGCACACATCACACATTATTTTTTTTCAAGATCAGATAGATACTTTATTGAACTTCCCCCTGAAGTCATGAAACAGCCAGTACTGATAAAAATTGCCCAAGATGCTGAATGGCAGAAAGGGACATTATTGTATTTAGAGAGGGGATAGGGTTTTGTCTCATTACAGGATGGAAGACAATTTTGGTTACCCGGGAGATGGTAAGATAAGAACCGTGCCATACCCTCACAGGAATCCAGTTAAACCAGCTACATTTTCTCCTGATGGATGTCCTTCGGTGATGAAGGAGGTGTCCTCTGTTACTGAGGCCATGGCTTCTTTTAAGGTTGAAAAACGACAATGGAGAAGGATACATGCCAACACCATTAAGTGACTACACCATTACCTACGTGAGGTCAGGTGAAGGGATTAACCACTGAAAGACAAAAAATGTTCTCTCCTACAGGAAAGTTCTACACTGCTGAGCATTTATTTTTAGCACACATCACCATTATTAATCTCTGTATTACTCATCCAAATTCTGTGTACTTGTTAACTACATCCAGAGAGAAGTTAATGGTACTAGATTGTCAGATACATCCTCAACCTCCCTACCTATAAACAGAGGAACAAGAACATCAGGCCTGCTCTGAAGAGACTCTTGTACCCTTCCCAATACAGCCCATCTCCCACCTGCCTTGCTTAGAACATCTTCATGGCCTTGTGCTTTAGCTTTGGCCATTATAGAAAAGCGCCTTCAAACTCAGATGCTTATCTCTGTGCACCAAATAAAAGCTTAGTCCACATCACCACAACCCTATGTTCTGAGAGAGAAAGTCATATTGCCTTCCCAAAGGGACACAAAGGAGCCTTGTTTCTCTGACCTCAGTTCTTGCTTAAATCATCTACTGCTGCCTGTGTGATATATTACTATCTCAATATGAGCATTGGCAAATAAATGATGAGTTTTCAGCGTATCCTCACTACTTTATATGTAACCAAGCACTATTCTTCAGTTGTCCATATACTACCCCTTACTCTTCCTTTACTAGTCAAAAGTGACATGCTAGTATTGGATTCATTGGGTGCAGAGCCTCGTAGCAGTAGGATGTGTGGTGAAAATGTGTCTTTACCTTGTAGCAGCTAAGGACAGAGAAATTTAAACTGGTCCCTCCATTTGCTTCTCCTATGATTTCTTGTTCCCAGTGCATGTGGAAGTACAACACACATTAAAGACAAGGCACAGATGCTCAGTAACTACTCATTGGAAACAGGTTACAGATAATCACAGAGGTATCTCTCAGCAATTTCCTAGGAGATCTTAATCCAGTTAAAGTAACCATGAACATTAATCATCACAACCACAAATCATTGACATGGTTCTGTCTCGCCTGTCATTTTCCTCCATCCTGTTTACCTACTCTACTATGCTTTTTGCCATCTCTTTTATACAAGCCATATGACACTGTGCAAGCTTAGAGCTGATAATCACCCTACTACAGCACTACAGCATAGAAATGCTTAAGGTGTGCTCATATCAACATGAATGCATCTTATAAGCTCTTTATTTCTGAGTTCCTGTCACAGTGGAATTGAACTCATGTCAGATTAACATTATATACAATATTCAGTGTTGGATAATAGTAACCCTTGATGATGGTCAGGTCATATAACACTCATCCAGGCAGGAGATATTTTGAGGTACACATTAGAGTTATTATTTAACAAACCTCTGCAATGACATGGGGTTCTAGAAGAGGCTGCCATGACAGTGTCTGGCTCTGGTCTCACATCTTTGGATTCTGGAATCAGGGAAAGTTTCATAAAAATTAGCGACTCCTAGACTCAATCCCTAACTCAGGCCATCTATGAGCATTTTCTTCCCTGAAACTGGTGAATGAACTAAATACTAAGGGAAACTTTGAGATAAGAATAAGACAGATGAAAACAGTCAAATTAGGTCAGCAAATGTCTACATCATGAACAACAATGCCAACAAACCAGAGCTTCCAGGGACTAAGCCACTACCCAAAGACTATACATGGACTGACCCTGGGTTCCAACCTCATAGGTAGCAATGACTAGCCTAGTAAGAACACCAGTGGAAGGGGAAGCCCTTGGTCCTGCCAAGATTGAACCCCCAGTGAAGGTGATTGTTGAGGGGAGGGCGTTAATGGGGGGAGGATGGGAAGGGGAACACCTATAGAGAAGGGGGGAAGGGTTAGGGGATGTTGGCCCAGAAACCAGGAAAGGGAATAACAATCGAAATGTAAATAAGAAATACCCAAGTTAATAAAGATGGAAAAAAAGTGTGGGCAGGGTTCATTATTCTTTATCTCTGTAACCATTCATTCTTGCACTTTGCTATAGAGAATCAAAAAATTTTAAAGAGGGTTCACTAAAAGGACTACACTCAAGATTTAAGTAGACTTGATTCAGTTGGTGAGTCATAGAAATATTTTAACATTTAATAACATTGAATTATAAGCATACATTTCTATGTATGAAATAGGAATAGTTAAAGCTATCTAAAACATTCAAAAGAGTAGAAGACTAGTAATATTTGGTAGAGAGTCTGATTTTCCTCATACAAACTTTGGACAGCCAGCCCATGCTATAACTTAGCCTGTGTCCTTCCAATTCAAAAGATACAAAAAGAAGGCTTCAGTGATATTTTTAGCACCTTGCCCACTGCTTCCAGAGTTATTCTCTGAACTCAAAGTCATTAATGGGGAAATAAGAGTTTTTTAAAGGATGTTTTGAATTCCTTATTTCTTAGGGTATAGATAAGGGGGTTCAGAGATGGAGTCACAGTGGTATACAGAACAGCAACAGCCTTGTCCAGGAGTCCAGCAGTTCCTAGGGCTGGCCGGACATAAGTATATAGAACAGTGGAATAATAAAGGGTGACCACAACCAGGTGGGCAGAGCAGGTAGAGAAGGCGCGTTTCTTGCCTTCAGCTGAGCGGATACGCAGGATGCTGGCAATGATGAAGACATAGGATGTCATGGTCAATAGGAAGTTAAGGCCTGTCAGGAACATGTCTGTAATGACAGTCATGATGTCATTGATAAAGGTGGGGCTGCAGGACAGCATCAACACAGAAGGGATCTCACAGAAGAAGTGTGTGATAAGATTGGGACCACAGAAGGACAGTGGCAATACCAGACAAGTGAGCACCAAGGAATTGAGAGCTCCAGTGAACCACACAAAGGTTGCAAGGGCCACACAGGCCCTGCCATTCATGAGGGTACCATAGTGCAATGGCCGGCAGATTGCGAGGTAGCGGTCATAGGCCATGGCGGAAAAAAGCAGAAGCTCAGAGCCCAGAACCCAGGAGAAGACGAACATCTGTGTGAGACATCCTCCATAAGAAATGGTGTTCTCTGCCACCAGGCTCTGCAGGACTTTGGGCAAGACAGTCATAGTGCAGATCACATCCATGAGGGAAAGATTGACTAGGAAGAAGTACATTGGAGTGTGGAGGTTGGCACTACTGTAGATGGTCATGATAATCAGGCAATTGCCAGCTATGGCCATCATGAACAAGGCAAAGAAGAGGCAAAAGAGAACATCCTGGATCCAGGGATCATCAACAAAGTTTTGCAGTATGAACATGGTCACAACCGACTGATTCACTGGAGCCATAGGAAGCACTGTCTAGATTCAGGATAAGAGTTGTAGCTTGAGCTTCTGGCAAAAGAAATACTGAAATTTATTCTGATCAATTAGCAATTGTTTTAAAACTCAGGTAACAATTCTGTGTAATGAGCATGTTCTGGTATGAGAATAATACTATAGTTTTATTTTCTGGGTCATGGGCTAAAGAAAAGAGCAGGCTAACAACAAACTCCATGCAGACTCCATGAACATGGGAACATGAGTTCACCCTGAATACAAGGTCCCTGAGCACATTATTCTATAATGCAACATCTCATCCCATATAGAGGGAAAGGGTTTACTCTATTACTAGCTGCTAGTCCAGAGTGTGGGGCATGACACGCAAAACCTTAAAGTAATGACAGACTCTCCAGAGATAAGACCAAGTGTGGTCTCTGTGACAATGTGACTCCTCATCTAGGTGGCAGTGATAAACTCAGAATTTCCTGTCTTGGAACTCTCTTCTCTCCAGAACAGGAAGCTAAGGGATAGAATTAGACTTATATACAGCATGAAAGGGAAATCGGGATTTCCTGAGGGGCCCAGGATGTCTCAGGTAAATCAACACCTTGAACAACAAAAACTCGGCTGTTCCCAAACCCAGCTCCTGCAAGATTTCCCAGAGTGCCATTTAAGGGACTGAAACAGTCCTCATAGGACTTCCCATTGACAGTCACTGTCCAGCAAGCATCTGAAACACACATAACCTTGAATGTTGAGAAAGCAGGCCTCTGTTAAGAAGACAGGATACAATGGTGACCCAGACTGAGGTCAGCTGTGCTACGTGTGTAGAGCTCGTTTGCTGCTTCCCACTAGCAGACTCTGCAAGTTAGGGTTGGTCATTGGGCATGAGTTATGAGTCAGATTGTAAGGGCAGTGACAGTGAAAGGCTACAGGACTTCCAGTGTGGCCTGACATGTTGAAGGCACATATGACCAGGCTGCTCCTATACAGCTATTAAATCTAGCATAAAATGACATTTCAGGTTTTAGAGTAAAGCATTTCACGTATTTCCAGAGTATATGTTCTAAAACTGAGAAAAGGTACATTCATTTATTAGAGCTCCCAATACAATATGAACCACCCCTATTATTTCATCCCACAGTGCTCCAGAGGCGTTTGCAAGGAGACAGGTGCTGGTGACTACTATGATACAATTACTCTATTTTTATCTTCCACCCAGCAAACTAAACTCAATGCAATAATGGTTTAACCTGGGCTGGCTGGCCCTCTCCTGAGGTTGATCTTCATTCCATGTTTTCATAGGGCCTCAGAGCAGGCTGCACACAACCAGTAGTTTCTCTGTTTCACAAAGAGCTCTGCTAGTCACTGGGCAGTGGCTAGGGTGTACACACAATGTTCCTGAACACCAAGGACATCAGACCCAATTGTCAGATTTAGCAAAATACAAGAAGCTGCGATCAATGAGAGCATGCTTACAAAAATATGTCTCAACTCCTGACTAGGAAATCATGGTTCTAAATAGTATTTGTTACTGATCTAAAATGCAATTTGGTTTGGACTTCTCTACTTTTTCTGGTCATTGAAGTCTACCCAAGTCCATGCATCCCTCTCTTAATGTGACTTTGAGGCCAGCAGCAACTGAGAATGCCCTTGTGTCAGGACATGTCTGAGAGATGAACCGCCATGTGGACTGTCCTGAGAATATGCTCCCTGCCCCACACTTACCTCTAATACTTGCCTTACAGTCACCTGTGCAGAGGAGTGAGGAGCAGCTTTCTGCCTGTGCTGTTTAAGCAGCCTGTCAAGATAAGAAAAGAATGAAGGTCATTCCTCCTCCTTGGGAAAGTGAAGTGACTTCTGCATGCTGATCCCTCTGAGATCAGGATGAAACATCCATGATGCACAGGTACCCAGAGCAGCAAAGAGCTGGATACAGGAACTGTTGGTGGGTTTTAACCCCAGTACTCTCCATCATCTGTTCACCTCCTGTGTGAGAGATTGAACCTTCCTCACTCCCTAATACCATAGCACGTGTTCACTATGTTGTAAGACACATGAACCATCTATATGAGAAGAAAATGTCTTCACTTCAAATGTCTAGAAAAGCCATAAGAAACCTACCTGTATGGCCACAGGCATCAGGTTGGTTGTCCAACAAAGTAACCTGTGGAAAGGAACCTGACAGAGAAAAGGGGGAGGGTATGATTGTACTCTTACTCATTTCTCCAGCCCTCCAGCCCTTTAGCTCACTTCTCTGTGATAGCTCTTGGACCTGTTGATCCTCTTTTGTGAATATAGAAACATCCACAGAAACACATCTTTGTTCCTTTGACATTTGAGATCCTGTGGCCCTAAAACATCATGGACTCTATAAATGAATTTCCTGAATTAACAGCTGACAGGAAAGAAAAGACACAGCCAACTTAAGTAGAAATACATATTAAGGGTTTTTGAAACTAGCGATATTTTCCAGATGTGTCCCTAAGACTGGCATTGGGTTGATTATTTCTGCCTAGAAAGATGCATTTGAACCCTATAAAGGAGGGGCAGCTAGGTCATATCCTCACCACACCATTTGCGCTGCAGGGTTGCCTTGGTCTTGAGGAGTACAGAGGTGTCTGTTTGTTTCAGGTAATCCTGGCTTAAATCTAGATAGCTTTGGCTGTATGATGCAACCTAAGGCAGCCAGTGGCCCCTGGGATGCCTGCTCCAGGGCCCTGGTTGAGGTGGCTTTGCAACTATCTGTCAAGTCTGCACCAGAAAGAGGAGGTGGTGAGGAGCTGGGTCCCAAGGGCAGATGGCAAAGGCACAGGTGTCTTGCTGAGGTTTTGCTTCCTGTGGCAGGAAGCCAGGTGCTTTCCCAACAGGATTTCTCTACTTTCCATCCAAATCTCAGTGGCAAAGAACAGGGTAGGGCACAGGGTCAGGTATTTATTAGCTAAAGTTCACCAAGAAGTGATGTCAAATTTCTCCAACTTCATGGGTCATCATTGCCTGCATTTGGGGCTGGGATATCAAATTGGGGGAAGCACTACAACTTACTCATTGCATCCTGGCCCTGGCAGACAGGATTGAGTATCAGTGTGAGGTAGAAGAGGTCAGAATGCAAGATGACTGGCTGACTTGTTGCAAGCCTTGGCCCCTCAGGAGCTGTAGGGTATTGGGCACTCATCAGACTGTTGCTATAAAAGACTAGTGACTCCTAAATGTACTGGCCATATACCTTCAAATAGACTCATCTCTCCAATTTAGGTTCTCACATCTGCTTTGTTTTGAGGAGCCCATCAGAGATGACCACTCAGACGCAGTGTATAGTCAATCGAAAGTCTTTATTCCAGCTGGCTATGACGACATACAGGTATTTGGGACCCAAGTATTGCATAAAGTGTTTAGAATAAGGGTACTTGAAGGCAAAAACTACATCCTGATATTCCACTCAACAGCTGCAGAGAGTGGGGAGGGGAGGGGTACTGCACAGGCAAGCAGTTTAACAGAAGCCAAGATAACTTAGTTGAGTCATTTTCACCTTGTGTTCCTAGAATGGAGTTGGTTAATTTTTCATGGGGCATCCCACCAAGAAGATCAAATTCTAGTAAAACCTAAAAGAATTCAGAAAAATTTAAGACCAAAGAACTTCTGCAAGTCGTGCATCTTGCCCTGTCATGTTCCCCCTGGTGCTACAGTCATGAGTCAAGTTGTTGACTCACCCTGTTCTGGGGTATGGACCATAGGTCCTAAGGACTTTATGTAGTTAGCCATGCAGTTGAGGAGGCAGAATCCCACTCTTAGCCTGATCAGGATAAGAATCAGTGGTCAGGCTAATGCTGACAATACGGTGGTCAGCCATGGGAAATAGATAAACAGAGACCGATAACAATTATCTGATCTATACCCCCTTTTTCCCTTTCTTTGAAGTTTTCCTTGACAATGGCAAGGTTTTCCCTAGTTCCCCCTGATTGGTTGGCATAGAAACAGCAGGTTTCTCCCAAAGCTACATGTAATCCTCTTTGTTTTAACAAGAGAAGATCTAAGCTCTTCAGTGTCGTACAAAGACTGCTGCTAGAGAATCCATTTATTTTTCTAGTCTGGATGTGGAATCTCTGATATTATTAAGTCCTGGTCTACCAGTTTACTTAATTCTCCAGAGTTTTGATTACCAACTATGAGTGCTAGTGTTTCTATGATTTTCACCCTAGCAATACCAGGGTATTGTTCCAACCAGGATTGGAACAAGGAGAGATGTGCAGGATGGGCAAGGATAAATGTACCATTGCAGCCTGGGGTCTATGTTAAAAGTGCTCTCTCTCAGGTATATAAGTATGTCTGGGGCAAGATGCTTACTAAGACACATAAGAAGGTCTTATTGTTTTGGAATGCCTCAGAAAGGGCACACTTACTTAAACCATTTGTACATGCCCATCAAATGGTTCCAGGGGCCATAAACTATTGCTGACAACAGGAATTGACCTGAAGAGTGGAATAGCAAACATCAGAGTAAAGTGAGGCTTCTAGGTCAAAGGTTCTGGATATCAGACAGGTTTTAGCTCCCTGTAGGTTGCTCAGTGTTAGTTTAGCTGGTCCCAGTTACAATTGTTTTTACTTGCTGGTGGACCAATGGTCTGATTGGTCCCTAACCCTATGTAGTAAGGGGGTTGAGAGTTCAAGTACAGGCATGAATTCTGACCAACTCCTGTCTGTGAGTAATTAAGTAGATGATGAATCTTGTCAAGAGTAGCAAATATTAGATTCCTGACCCCAGTGCTGCTGTGAAGTAGCTCCTGGTTGGAGCTATTGTGTGAGGGAGCATTGTGTAGAGTTGAGTCTTTCCGCTGGGAATGGGCAGAGGTTCTCTCTTGAGGCCCATTGTCTGGAGGCATAGAGTGGTGGCCTACACTGAATGGTAAACTTATCCCCTGGGTCTCATTTTGTAGTATACTAGTGTGGCTATCCTGTACTTTATGGCTAATGTCCACTTATCAGTGAATACATACTATGCATGTTCTTTTGGGTCTTGGTTACTTTACCTTGGATGATATATTCTAGTTCCATCCATTTGCCTGCAAATTTCATGATGTCTTTGTTTTTAATAGCTGAATGATATTTCATTGTGTAACCAATACATTTTTTTTTGGTACCAATTATTCAGGTGAGGGACATCTGAGTTGTTTACACGTTCTGGCTATTATGAACAAAGCTGCTATGAACATAGTACAAGTGTCCTTCTGGTATTTGAGTATATGCCAAGGAGTGGTATATTTGGGTCTTGAGGTAGACATATACCCAATTTTCTGAGAAAATGCCAGATTGATTTCTTGTACAGGTGGTTGTACAGTTTGCACCCCCATGAGCAATGAAGGAGTGTTCCCCTTGTTCCACATCCTCACCAGCATGAGCTGTTCCTTGAGCTTCTTAGTCATTAGAGATTAGAGATTCCTCTGTTGAGAATTCTCTGTTTAGCTCTGTATGCCATTTTAAAACTTGGTTATTTAAACCCTATTAAAAATGGGGTACAGAGCTAAAGAAAGAATTCACAGCTGAGGAATATTGAATAACTGAGAAGCACCTAAAATGTTCAATATCTTTAGTCATAAGGGAAATGCAAATCAAAACAACCCTGAGATTCCACCTCACACCAGTGAGAATGGCTAAGATAAAAAACTCTGGTGACAGCAGATGCTGGTGAGGATGTGGAGAAAAAGGAGTAATCCTCCATTGTTGAAGGGATTGCAAGCTGGTACAATCAGTCTGGTGGTTCCTTAGAGAATTGGAAATAGTTCTACCTGAGGACGTAGCTATAACACTCCTGGGCATATACCCAAAAGATGCTCAAACATACAACAAAGACACATGCTCCACTATGTTCATAGCAGTCTTATTTATAATAGCCAGAAGCTGGAAAGAAACCAGATGCCCTTCAACAGAGGAATGGATAAAGAAAATGTGGTACATCTACACAATGGAATATTACTCAGCTATCAAAAACAATGACTTTATGAAATTCATAGGCAAATGGTCGGAACTGGAAAATATCATCCTGAGTGAGGTAACCCAATCACAGAAAAACACACATGGTATGCACTCATTGATAAGTGGATACTAGCCCAAATGCTCAAATTACCCTAGATGCACAGAACACATGAAACTCAAGAAGGATGACCAAAACGACGATGCTTTACTCCTTTTTTAAAAGTGGAACAAGAATACACTTAGGAGGGGATAGGGAGACAAAGTTTAGAACAGAGACTGGAGGAACACCCATTCAGAGCCTGCCCCACATGTGGCCCATACTTATATAGTCACCAAGCTAGATAAGATGGATGAAGAAAAGAGGTGCAGGCTGACAGGAAACGGATGTAGATCTCTCCTGAGAGACACAGTCAGAATACAGCAAATACATAGGTGAATTCCAGCAGCAAACCACTGAACTGAGAACAGGACCCCCGTTGAAGGAATCAGAGAAAGGACTGAAAGAGCTGAAGGGGCTTGAGACCCCATATGAACAACAGTGCCAACCAACAAGAACTTCCAGGGACTAACCCACTACCCAAAGACTATACATGGACTGACCCTGGCCTCTGACCCCATAGTTAGCAATGAATATCCTAGTAAGAGCACCAGTGGAAGGGGAAGCCCTGGGTCCTGCCAAGACTGAACACCTGATGAACATGATTGTTGGTGGGAGGGTGGTAATGGAGGGAGGGTGGGGAAGGGAAGCCCATGTAGAAGGGGGGGGGGTTGGGGGATGTTGGCCCAGAAACTGAGAAGGGGAATAACAATCGAAATGTAAATAAGAAATACTCACGTTAATAAAGATAAAAAAAAAAGAAAAGAAATTGTCCTTTGCCTTACAGAAGTCACGTTTGTAAATTGTGCCTATGCTATTCATTCAAGGCTATTTCCTACTTTTTTTATTTGATTGGATTTAGCATATCTGTTTTGTTGTTGTAGTTGTTATTGTCGAGGTGTTTGTTCCACTTGGACTTGAGTTTTATGTGAGGTGATAAGTATGTATCTATTTGTATTCTTCCACATGCAGTCATCTAATTAGACCAGCACCATTTGTTGCATTTGTTGAAGATGCTTTCTTTTTTCCATTCTAGGGATTTGTTTCTTTGTCAAAAATTAAGTGTCTGTAGGTATGTGTGTTCCTTTCTGAGTCCTTGATTCAATTCTAGTAAACAACCTGTTTGTTTCTACACCAATACATGCAGTTTTTATTACTATTGCTCTGTAGTATAGCTTGAAGTCATGGGTGGTGATACCTCCAGAACTCTTTTGTTGTACAGTATGGTTTTGGTAATCCTGGGTTTGTTGTTTTTTCCATATGAAGTTGAAAATTGTTCTTTAGGATCTATAAAGAATTGCACTGAATCTGTAGGTTGTTTTTGGTAGCAAGGCTATTTTTTCAATGTTAATTCTATCAATTGGAGAGCTTTCCATTTTCTGGTAGCTTAATCAATTTCTTTCTTCTGAGACTTGAAGTTTTTGTCATACAGATCATTCACTTGCTTAGCTATAAGTACGATATTTTGTACTATTTTTGGCTATTGGGAAGGGTATTGTTTCCCTGGTTTCTTCTTAAACAGTTTATCATTTGTGTGAAAAAGGGCTAATTTTTTTGCTTTAATACTATTTTTGGGGTGGGGGGAAAAGGGTTTATTCAGCTTACACTTCCGTATCATTGTATATTACTAAAAGAAGCCAGAACAGGAACTCACATAGGGCAGGAACCTGGGAGCTGATTTAATATTTTTTTATCCAGCCACTTTGCTAAAGGTGTTTATCTGCTGTATAAATTCTTTGGTAGAATTTTGGGACTCACTTATGCATACTATCATATTATCTGAGAATAATAATACTTTGACTCCTTTTCCAATTTGTGTCTCTTTGATCTCCTTTAGTTGTCTTAGTGCCCTAACTGGAACTTCAAGTACTATATTGAAACAATGCAGAGACTGTGGGTAGTCTTGCCTTGTCACCAATTTTAGTGGGAGTGCTTTAAGTTTCTCTCCATTTAATTTGATATTGGCAGTTGGCTTGCTGCATATTGTCTTTATTGTGATACGTATGTGCCTTGTGTCCTTGATTGCTCCAAGACATGAATGAGTGTTGAATTTTGTCAAAAATTTTTTCAGCCTACAATGAGATGATCATGTGTTTTTGCTTTCAGTTTCAGGGTGGATTTTGTTGATTGATTTTTGTATACTGAACCACCCTTGCATCCCTGGGATGAAGCCTAGTTGACTATGGTAAATACTTTTGATGTGTTCTTAGATTCAGTTTGTGAATATTTGTCTTAGTTAGGATTTTACTGCTGCGAACAGAAACCTTGACAAAGGCAAGTTTTATAAAGGACAACATTTAACTGGGGCTGGCTTACAGTTTCAGAGGTTCAGTCCATTATCATCAAAGCAGAAACATAGCAATATCCAGGCAGGCATGGTAGAGGAGGAGCTGAGAGTTCTACATCTTTATCTGAAGGTTGCTGGCTGAATACTGGTTTCCAAGTAGCTAGGATGAGGGTCTTAAACCACACACCCACAGTGACACATCTACTCCAACAAGGCCATACCTACTCCAAAAGGGCCCCATCTTCTAATAGTGCCACTCCCTTGGCCAATCATATACAAACCATTACAGTATTTAATAGAGTATTTCTGCATCAATACTCATAAGGGAAATTGGTCTGAAATTCTTTTTGTTTGTTGAATCTTTGTGTGGTTTAGGTATCAAGGTGACTGAGGCCTCATAGAATGAGGTTGACAATGACCCTTCTGTTTCTATTTTGTGGAATAGTTTGAAGAGAATTGGTATTAACTCTTCTTTGAAGGTCTGGTAGAATTCTGCGCTAAAACCATCTGGACCTGAGCTTTTTTGATCAAGAGACTTTGATGACTGCTTCTATTTCCTTGGAGGTTTTAGGTCTCCTTAGATTGCTTACTTAATATTGGTTTAACGTTGGTAAGTGAAATCTATCCAGAAAGCTATCCATTTCATTTAGATTTTCCAATTTTGTGGAACACAGGCTTATGAAGTAAGACCTAATGATTCTTTGGATTTTCTCAGTGTCTGCTGTTAACTTTCCCACTTTGTTTCTGATTTTGTTAATATGGATATTCTTTCTGACTTTTAGTTGGTTTGGCTAAGGGTTTGTCTATCTTGTTGATTTCCTCAAAAACCAGCTCTTGGTTTGTTGATTCTTTGTGTCGTTCTTCTTGTTTCTAATTGATTGATTTCAGTCCCGAGTTTGAATATTTCCTACTCTCTACTTCTCTTGGGTCTGTTTGCTTCTTTTTGTTCTAGAGCTTGCAGTTGTGCTGTTAAGTTGCTAGTATAAGATTTCTCCAATTTCTTTACAAAGGCACTTAGTGCTATGAACTTTCTTATTACCATTGTTTTAATTGTGTCTCATAAGTTTAGGTGTGTTGTGCCTTCAATTTCATTGAATTCTAGAAAGCTCCCCCCTTGACTCTGTGGTTCCTGAGTAGAGAGTTGTTCAATTTTCATGAATATTGGCTTTCTGTTGTTTCTGTTGTTGAAGTCTAGCTTTCATTCATGGCGAACTGATAAGATGCAAGGGGTTATTTCAATCTTCTTGTATCTGTTGAGGTTTTCTTTGTGACTGAATATAATGGTAAACTTTGGGAGAAGTTCCATGCAGTGCTTAGAACATATTTGTGTGTGTGTGTGTGTGTGTGTGTGTGTGTGTGTGTGTTTGAGTCAAAGGTTCTATAGATATCTGCATGCCCATTTGATTCAAAATCCTGTTAGTTTTAATAATTCTTTGTTTAGTTTCTGTCTTGATGATCTGTCCATTAGTGAAAGTAAGGTGTTGAAGTCTCCCAGTGTTAATGCATGGAGTTCAGTTTGTGATTTAGGCTTCAGTAAGCTTCCTTTTATGAAAGTGGGTGCCCTTGCATTTGGGGCATAAATATTCAGAATTTAGACATCCTCTTTGTGGATTTTTCCTTTCCTGAATATGAAGTGTCCTTCCACATCTTTCTAGATTAATTTTGGTTTAAAACCTATTTTATTTGATAACAGAACGACTACTACAGCTTCTGTAGTTTGTTTGCTTAGAAAACTTTTCTATAGCCCTTTGCTCTGAGGTAGTGTCTATCTATCTGAGGTGTAACCCTAACCCTAACCCTAACCCTAACCCTAACCCCCACCCTAACCCTAACCCTAACCCTAACCCTAACCCTAACCTAGAAGTGAGGTGTACTTCTACTCCCTCAGCTTGTGCCTTTTTATTGGGAAATTGAGGACATTGATGTTGAGAGATATTAATGATCAGTGATTGTTATTTCCTGTTTTGAAGTTGTTGTTGGTGGTGGTGGTGGTGGGGTGTGTGTGTGTGTGTGTGTGTGTGTGTGTGTGTGTGTGTGTGTGAGAGAGAGAGAGAGAGAGAGAGAGAGAGATATTTCAGTTTTGTTAGTGTGAAATTATTCATTTCTTGTGTTTTCTTTCATGTAGTTACCCTCCTTCTCCTGGTATTTACTTCTAGTATCCTCTATAGAGCTGGACTTGTGGATAGATGTGGATAGATGTTGTTTAAATTTGGTTTTGTCATAGAATATCTTGGTTTCTACATCTATGTGACTGAGAATTTTCTGGATATAGTAGTCTAGGCTGACATTTTTAGTCTCTTGGAATCTTCAATATCATCAGTCCAGGATCTTCTGGCTTTAAAGTCTCTTTTGAGTAATTAGGTGTAATTCTGATAGGTCTGCCTTTATATGTTACTTGGCCTTTTTCCCTTGAAGCTTTTAAATATATATGTTCATTCTGTACATTTAGTGTTTTGATTTTTATGTGGTGGGAGGACTTTCTTTTCCGGTCCAATCTATTTGGTGTTCTGAAAGTTTTTTTGTATCTTTATAGCCATCTCTTTCTTCAGGTTAAGGAAGTTTTCTTCTAGGATTTTGTTGAAGATATTTTCTAGGCCTTTGAGTGGAACCTTTTCCTTCTTCTATTCTTGTTATTCTTAGGTTTGGTCTTTTCATAATGTCCCAAATTTTCTGGATGTTTTGTATTAGAAAGGCATTTTCTTTGACTGATCTAACAATTTCTTCTATTATATCTTCTCCCCCTCCCCTTTTTATTGGATATTTTTTGTCTACATTTCAAATGATATCTCCCCTCCCTGTTTCACCTCTGCATCCCCCTTATCCCATCCCCCCACTCCTGCCTCCACGAGGGTGCTTCTCCCACTCTCTCCCACCTCCCTGCCCTGGGGTTCCCCTACACTTGGGCATTGAACCATCACAGGACCAAGGGCCTCTCTTCCCATTGATGCCTCAAAAACCCTTCCTCTGCTACATATGCTGCTGGAGCCATGGGATGCTTTATGTGTCCTCTTTGGTTGGTGGTTTAGTCCTTGGGAACTCTGGGGTGTCTGTTTTGTTGATATTGTATCTTCTATGCCTGAGAGTTTTTTCCATTTCTTGTATTCTGTTGGTGATATTTGTGTCTGTAAGTTCCTGTTCTCTCTCCTAGGTTTTCCATCTCCAGGAATGCCTTAGTTTGTATTTTCTTTATTTCTTCTATTTCTGTTGTCAGATTTTGAAGAGTTTAATTCACTTTATTCCCTAGTTTGATTGCATTTTCCTGTATTTCTTTATATTTATCTCTTATTTTCTTTAAAAGACTCTACATGTTTGGTTGTATTTTCTGTATTTATTTAAGAGATTTATATTTTTCTCTTTTAAGACCTCTATTATCTTCATAAGATTATATTTCAGGTCATTTTCTTATGCTTAAGGTATGTTTGGATATCCATGGCTTGCTGTAGTAGTATAGCTTGGTTCTGGTGGTGCTGTATTTCTCTGACTTTTGTTGATTGAATTTGTAAGCTGGTCTTTAGCCATCTAGTTTTCCATGGTTTTGGTAGGCCTGGTAGTCCCTGATGGCAGTAGGCCTCTAGGATTGCCGATAGAGTTGTGGAACAGAGAAGCCAGGGCTGACATGATGGCTGCTGTGCTTGCCCTGTGACCAAGCAGGTAGGGGATTACCTCATGAGGATTTCACTTGGTTGACCTGGTTGGCAGATAGCCTCCAGAGATGTAAACAGAGCTGTGATCCAGGAAATGGAGGTAGAGGGTATGGATTGGAAGATGGAGCTCAGAGCGGGAGGGGCAGACCTCATAGCTGCTGAGCTTGCTGGGTGACTCAGCAGGCAGCAGTTTGGGACATGGGGATCTCACCTGTTTGTCCTGGGTGGCAGCGGGCTTCCAGGGATGCAGGGAGAGCTGTGGCCCAGGGAATGGAGTGCAGATCCAGGATTGCAGCTAGTAGTGTGGTGTGTCCGTTATTCTTAATTCCCAAGTCCAGAGAAGCTGACAGTGATGGTATAAACTCTTGTCCACATGCAGAGAGAAAAGAAAAGGATCAAGACATTATGGTTTAATGATTTTGGGTTTCAAAGTCCAGGTTATGGTCCATCTGTAATTCTCCTCCTTTAATTGGAAATAATGAATCTAGGGGAAGGCACCAGCCATTTTCAGAGCAGCTGGAATGGTATAGATAACTTAGTAGGATCCTTTCCATGAAGGTTCCAGAATCTGGGTATGGATCCTCTTTATCCAAACCAAGTTTCCTTTCTTGAACTTTTGGGTAGGTTTGGAGGTGGGAGATAACACAATTCCATTCTCAGTAAGGTCAATGGCCTGATGAGATTTCTGCAAAGCCTACAAGGACCTGAGTAGCAATTAGACATTTCTCTTAGGGGAAACATAACTGCAAACAGAGGAAGGTCTATATGGTAAGGAATTCAAAGAGTCCTGGGCAGAGAAAAGGAAAAGAGGTCTGCTCAATCTTCTTAATTTTCTAGGACCAATTTTGCCAGTGTCTCCAGTTCCATTCATCCTTTATACCTACTTGAACTCTGTAGCCTATACATACAATGTAACTCTCAATTAATACTTAATAACTGTGAAATTTTGAGACATTTTGGTCATAAAGATCTGACCATTGTCAGATTCCAAAGCTATGAGCAGTCTAAACCTAGAAATTATTTCCCAAAGAAGTTTCTTTTGTAATTAACTATTGGAGCAGTCTCTTTGGATGGAGTAGGCTTCTACTCATTCTGAAAAGGTGTCTACAAACACCAGAAAATATTGATAGCCAAATCAAATTAGCTGATTTCAGTAAAGTCCAACTCCCATTGTTCCCCCACCCCACCCAGGAAATTTCCTTAAGCTTGGATTCCTAATGGGATCCTCATTCCCCTTTTGGGGCTTACCAGAGCACAGGTGACATATCTAAAAGTATATGTTTAATCAGACTTTCCAAATCTGTTAACATAATGCCTGGGGCTGAGGAGTTCAATTTTATTTTGTGTCCTCAAGGTGAGTTGCTTAGTGGAGATCTGTAACCTCATTTGCAGACTCTTGGGAAGAATGAGTTTGCCACCCAGCATCATCCACCATTCTTGTTTATCCTGTGTTGCCAGTTCCTGTTTGGCCCAGTCAGTCGCAGCCAGAGTGTGTATTCCAGGCAGCCCAGTAACAAGGGTTACTAAGATTTGGAGAAGTACCAGTTGTCCTAGGACCACTTCATTGGTAGTCAAGTCAGCTGCTTTGTTGACTCTGGTTTCTGGACGATCATGTTTTTGGTGTCCTATGCAATGAACGATGACTGAACCCAGATAGCCTCCAGTAGGGCTAATATTTCTTCTCTATATTAATTTCTTTTCCTGCTGAGGTTTGGAATCTTCTTTCTCTGTGTAGAGCACGAACATGGCATGGTGAATGTGCATCAGCTATCAGTACATATCATAGATGCCTCGTCTTTCTTCCATGGGAATGCACGTGTCACAACTAAAAGCTCATCTTTGAGCTGAGGTTTCACTGCTTAAAGATTGTGTCCAGGTTTTGTCACCACTGCTGCTCCTGCATACCCGATTCTGTCTTGGATGAAACTGCTCCTTTCTGCAAACAACACCTTGTCTGGTGTCACCAATGGAACATCAGTCAGATAAGGTCTGATAGACTGGATTAGGTCAGTCACCTCCAGCCAGTTATTTAGGGGTCCCATGGAATTGTCATCCATGCTGAGGACTGGCATCTTGTAAAAACAAATATATGGTTTATCCAGAAGCAGGGCTTAGTATTGCGTCACGTGGGCATTAGAAATCCATCTCTTGGGTGCCCCTTCCCCCAAGAGGGCCTCAACAATGTATGGTGCTGTCAAAAACTGTTCTTGTCGTAAAGGTAATTTGTCAGCTTCTTTTATTAGCTGGCAATGGTGGTTATGGCCCTTATACATGCTTATACGTAGCCATTTGGCTATGACTGTATCCAGAATTAGAGTAGTTAAGTTTCCCTCATAAGAGATGGTGGGTCTGAGTTTTAGTAATAAGTCCCTTCCAATCAATGGAAATAGGTCTTGTCAGATGAGAAATGAATGTCTGCAGAAAGCAAATGGCCCAGGTGATTCACAGACTATCTCAGTTACTGATTTCTCCAAAAATGCATGCAAATCAACTTCAAATGGGCTAGGCCTAATGATTGATCACACAGAGACTGTATAAATACAGAGATTGGGCAATAAATGCTACAGCTAGCTTCTTTCTTTCTTCCTTCCTTCCTTTCTTTCTTTCTCTAAATCAAGGAAAAAATTTATTGTGTTGGTAATGGGAATAAAGCTTTTTTCAAACTAACCATATTTCCCCTTGGGGCCCATATAGGAATTCTTGATCCCAGTTCAGCAGGAAGCAATTTTACAAAGATCATGTCCCTACTCCCTTAAGTTGGGGTAGATAGGCTTGGTCTTTTGATGTGTTGTAGTTGTTATCATCTAGGAATGATATTGGTGATGTTATTGGTAATGATCAGGGGTTGATAAAATTTTAAAGTTGTTTTGTTTTAATTTTTGTATATTAATAGAAATGTAAGTTTTTGAAGTATTGCATATTGATAGAAATTTAAGGTTGTTTTGTTAGATTATTTGACTATATTATACATATGCCATTTATTGAAAATGTGATGGTTCTTAAAATTATTTTTCTTATGTGTAGATTGTTAATTATAGTGCAAAGGACAATTCTTTTTTCTGAACATCACGTATTAATTTTTATTTATTTTTTTCCATCTTTATTAATTTGAGTATTTCTTATTTACATTGCAAAGGGCAATTCTTAAACAAAAAGGGGAATATAAAGTGGAAATTTCTATTTCTTTGGGAAGTTAGTTATGTCAAATGATGTTTTGCTGGGGCACACAGATGAAAGGATGTCTTGTTAAAGCAAACACCTGAAAGACTGTTTTCCTGAAGCAGGCACAGGTGAAAAGATGCTTTGATATAGCAGACATGTGAAAGGACCTGTGATAAAGGGGGATAAATATGACACCACAGACATTGGGAGATGAGCACTGAGCACTGATTTGGTTTGCTTGGCCTCATGATTCTCTGCTAATGACTCACATGTATTGGTTTGCCTTACATAGCACTGCTCAGCTCAACTTGTGATCACACCTGTCACTGAAACACCCAAGAACTGCTTGTGAGGGTCCTGCTGTAGCTTGCCACTTCCACAGTCTTGCCTCAGGCTGGTTGGTGAGCCTAGCGGTTTGTTTAGGATTGAACTACAGCTGCCTATTATCTGCTAGCTGAGAGAACTGGACTGTAGCTGCTGGTTGGTGCCTGGTGTTTGCCTGCCTAGAGGACTGGTCTGCAGCTGCTAAGTCACAGTTGGTGTTTGAAACTGCTGCCAAAGAAGATTGAGATCACCCCTAGAGAACTATTACTGAACAGGTCCACTTCCCCATATCTTAATAACGCCTCTCTTATACTACTTCTTCTGGGTGGTGGGCTAGAGGAGAGGTTGAACTCTTATTAAAGTAGGTTGCAAAAGATGTATGCCTGCATATGGGTAGTCTGGCATAACTGAAAAAGAGTCACAGTACCTTGTTCTAGGTCTAAGGTCAAAGAGGTTGTCTATGCAGTGACTAAGTTGTATTAAGCCCCAGTCCTGTCGATTTTCAGCTACAGAATGGAATTGCTCTCTTTTTCTTTTCAGCTAGGACATTCAGGCTTTTACTTACAATAGGCACATTGGTTAATTACTATACATTTCTTTCCCTTTCTCCTGCTCTATTTTCCCTGTTTACTTTCTTGACCATTTCCCTAAGGGCAGTAATCACGACATGGGAGGGATTTTCTTCTATATTTGACTTATTTATTTATTTATTTTAATTTTTTATCTTTATTAACTTGAGTATTTCTTTTTTAATTTTTTTCCCATCTTTATTAACTTGACTATTTCTTATTTACATTTTGATTGTCATTCCCCTTCACATTTTCATGGCCAACATCCCCTAACCCCTCCACCTCCCCATCTATATGGGTGTTCCCCTCCTGATCCTCCCCCCATTACTGCCCTCCCCCCAAGAATCCTGTTCACTGGGGGTTCATTCTTAACAGGACCAAGGGCTTCCCCTTCCACTGGTGCTATTACTGGGCTATTCATTGCTAACTATGAGGTTGGAGCCCAGGGTCAGTCCATGTATAAACTTTGGATAGTGGCTTAGTCCCTGGAAGCTCTGGTTGGTTGGCATTGATGTTCATAGGGGTCTCAAGCCCCTTTAAGCTCTTTCAGTCCTTTCTCTGATTCCTTCAACGGGGGTCCCGTTCTCAGTTCAGTGGATTGCTGCTGGCATTCGCCTATGTATTTGCTGTATTCTGACTGTGTCTCTCAGGAGAGATCTACATCCGGTTCCTGTTGGCCTGCACTTCTTTGCTTCATACATCTTATGTAATTGGGTGGCTGTATAGGTATGTGCCACATGTGGGGCAGGCTCTGAATGGGTGTTCCTTCTGCCTCTGTTCTAAATTTTGCCCCCTATTCCCTCCCAAGGGTATTCTTGTTCCCCTTTTAAAAAAGGAGTGAAGCATCCGCATTTTGGTCATCCTTCTTGAGTTTCATGTGTTCTGTGCATCTAGGGTAATTCAAGCATTTGGGCGAGTAGCCACTTATCAATGAGTGCATACAATGTGTGTTTTTCTGTGATTGGGTTACCTCATTCAGGATGATATTTTCCAGTTCCATCCATTTATCTATGAATTTCATAAAGTCATTGTTTTTGATAGCTGAGTAATATTTCATTGTGTAGATGTACCACATTTTCTGTATCCATTCCTCAGTTGAAGGGCATCTGGGTTCTTTCCAGCTTCTAGCTATTATAAATAAGACTGCTATGAACATAGTGGAGCACGTGTCTTTGTTATATGTTGGGGCATCTTTTGGGTATATGCCCAAGAGAGGTATAGCTGGGTCCTCAGGTTAGTTCAGTGTCCAACTTTCTGATCAACCTCCAGACTGATTTCCAGAATGGTTGTACCAGTCTGCAACCAAACTCCCACCAACAATGGAGGAGTGTTCCTCTTTCTCCACATCCTCGCCAGCATCTGCTGTCCCCTGAGTTTTTGATCTTAGCCATTCTCACTGGTGTGAGGTGAAATCTCAGGGTTGTTTTGATTTGCATTTCCCTTATGACTAAAGATGTTGAACATTTTAGGTGCTTCTCAGTTATTCAATATTCCTCAGTTGTGAATTCTTTCTTTAGCTCTGAACTCCATTTTTTAATAGGGTTATTTGTCTCCCTATGGTCTAATTTCTTGAGTTCATTGTATATTTTGGATATAAGCCCTATATCTGTTATAGGATTGGTAAAGATCTTTTCCCAATCTGTTTGTTGCCATTTTGTCCTAACCACAGTGTCCTTTGCCTTACAGAAGCTTTGAAGTTTTGTGAGATCCCATTTGTTGATTCTTGATCTTAGAGCATAAGCCATTGGTGTTTTCTTCAGGAAATTTTCTCCAGTGCCCATATGTTCGAGATGCTTACCCATTTTTCTTCTATTAGTTTGAGTGTATCTGGTTTGATGTGGAGGTCCTTGATCCACTTGGATTTAAGCTTTGTACAGGGTGATAAGCATGGATCGATCTGCATTCTTCTACATGTTGACCTCCAGTTGAACCAGCACCATTTGCTGAAAATGCTATCTTTTATCCATTTGATGGTTTTGGCTCCTTTGTCAAAATCAAGTGACCATAGGTGTGTGGGTTCATTTCTGGGTCTTCAATTCTGTTCCAATATCTGTCTGTCTCTGTACCAATACCATACAGTTTTTATCACTATTGCTCTGTAATGCTGCTTGAGTTCAGGGATAGGGATCCCCCCAGAAGTCCTTTTATTTTTGAGGATAGTTTTAGCTATCCTGGGTTTCCTGTTATTCCAAATGAATTTGCAAATTGTTCTATCTAACTCTCTGCAGAATTGGATTGGTATTTTGATGGGGATTGCATTGAATCTGTAGATCGCTTTTGGTAAAATGGCCATTTTTACTCTATTATTCCTGCCAATCCATGAGCATGGGAGATCTTTCCATCCTCTGAGGTCTTCTTCAATTTCTTTCTTCAGAGGCTTGAAGTTCTTTTTTTTTTTGGTTTTTTTTTTGGGGACGAACATCAGGGGCCTTCAGGCTTCCTAAGGCTCTACCATGCCTGTTTAAACCTAATCATGGTGGATGACCTTGGAGGCTTGAAGTTCTTCATATTCAGATCTTTCACTTTCTTGGTTAAAGTCACAATATGGTATTTTGTATTATTTGGGACTATTATGAAGGGCATCATTTCCCCAATTTCTTTCTCGGCTTGTTTCTCTTTTGTGTAGAGGAAGGGTACTGATTTATTTGAGTTAATTTTATACACAGCCACTTTGCTGAAGGTGTTTATCAGGTTTAGTAGTTCTCTGGTGGAACTTTTGGGATCACTTAAATATACAATCATATCATCTGCAAATAGTGATATTTTGACTTCTTTTTTTTTCAATCTGTATCCTTTTGATCTCCTTTTTCTGTCTGATTGCTCTGGATAGAACTTCAAGAACTATATTGGATAAGTAGGGAGAGAGTGGGCAGCCTTGTCTAGTCCCTGACTTTAGTGGGATTGCTTCAAGTTTCTCTCCATTTAGTTTAATGTTAGCGACTGGTTTGCTGTATATGGCTTTTACTATGTTTAGGTATAGGCCTTGAATTCCTATTATTTCCAAGACTTTTCTCATGAAGGGGTGTTGAATTTTGTCAAATGCTTTCTCAGCATCTAATGAAATGATCACGTGGTTTTGTTCTTTCAGTTTGTTAATATAACGGATCACGTTGATAGTTTTCCTTCTATTAAACCATCCCTGCATGCCTGGGATGAAGCCTACTTGATCATGGTGGATGATTGTTTTGGTGTGCTCTTGGATTCGGTTTGCCAGAATTTTATTGAATATTTTTATGTCGATATTCTAAGGGAAATTGGTCTGAAGTTCTCTTTCTTTGTTGGGTCTTTGTATGGTTTAGGTATAAGAGTAATTGTGGCTTCATAGAAGGAATTTGGTAGTGCACTCCGTCTGTTTCAATATTGTGGAATAGTTTGGATAATATTGGTATGAGGTCTTCTATGAATGTCTGATAGAATTCTGCACTGAACCCATCTGGACCTGGGCGCTTTTTGGTTGGGAGACCTTTAATGACTGCTTCTACTTCTTTAGGAGTTATGGGGTTGTTTAAATGGTTTATCTGTTCCTGATTAACTTCGGTACCTAGTGTCTGTCTAGGAAATTGTCCATTTCCTGCAGATTTTCAAGTTTTGTTGAATATAGGCTTTTGTAGTAGGATCCGATGACTTTTTGAATTTCCTCTGATTCTGTAGTTATGTCTCCATTTTCACTTCTGATTTTGTTAATTTGGACACACTCTCTGTGTCCTCTTGTTAATCTGGCTAAGGGTTTATCTATCTTGTTGATTTTCTCAAAGAACCAACTTTTGGTTCTGTTGGTTCTTTCTATGGTCCTTTTTGTTTCTACTTGGTTGATTTCAGCTTTGAGTTTGATTATTTCCTGCCTTCTACTCCTCCTGGGTGCATTTGCTTCTTTTTGTTCTAGAGGTTTTAGGTGTGCTGTCAAGCTGCTGATATATGCTCTCTCCTGTTTTTTTCTGCAGGCACTCAGAGCTATGAGTTTTCCTCTTAGCACAGTTTTCATTGTGTCCCATAAGTTTGGGTATGTTGTACCTTCATTTTCATTAAATTCTATGAAATCCTTAATTTCTTTCTTTATTTCTTCCTTGACCAGGTTATTATTGAGTAGAGCATTGTTCAAGTTCCATGTATATGTGGGCGTTCTTTCCTTATTGTTCTTGAAGACCAGCTTTAGCCTATGGTGGTCTGATAGGATGCATGGGATTATTTCTATCTTTCTGTATCTCGTGAGGCCTGTTTTATGACCAATTATATGGCCAATTTTGGAGAAAGTACCATCAGGTGGTGAGAAGAAGGTATATCCTTTTGTTTTATGATAGAATGTTCTATAAATATCTGTTAAGTCCATTTGGTTCATGACGTCTCTTAGTCTGTCTATGTCTCTGTTTCATTTCTGTTTCCATGATCTGTCCATTGATGAGAGTGGGGTGTTGAAATCTCCTACTATTATTGTGTGAGGTGCAATGTGTGCTTTGAGGTTTAGTAAGGTTTCTGTTATGTATGTAGGTGCCCTTGTATTTGGAGCATATTTAGGATTGAGAGTTCATCTTGGTGGATTTTTCCTTTGATGAATATGAAGTGACCTTCCTTATGTTTTTTGATGACTTTTAGTTGAAAATTGATTTTATTTAATATTAGAATGGCTACTCCAGCTTGTTTCTTCAAACCATTTGCTTGGAAAGTTGTTTTCCAGCCTTTCACTCTGAGGTAGTGTCTGTCTTTGTCTCTGAGGTGTGTTTCCTGTAGGCAGCAAAATGTTGGGTCCTCATTGTGTATCTAGTTTGCTAATCTATGTCTTTTTATTGGAGAGTTGAGACCATTGTTGTTGAGAGAATCTCAGGAGCAGAAGGTTCCATAGAAATCATTGACACAACGGTCAAAGATAATGTAAAACGGAAAAAGCTACTGGTCCAAAACATACAGGAAATCCAGAACTGAATGAGAAGGTCAAACAGAAGGATAATAGGTATAGAAGAGAATGAACACTCCCAACTCAAAGGACCCATAAATATCTTCAACAAAATCATAGAAGAAAACTTGTATTTTGTTGGTGATGCTTGTATCTATGGCTCCTTGCCTCTTCCTTTGGTTTTCTATATCCAGGGTTGTTTCCCTGTGTCTTTTCTTTATTGCTTCTATTTCCATTTTTAACTCCTTCACCTGTTTGATTGTGTTTTCCTGGAATTCTTTCAGGTATTTTTGTGATTCCTCTCCATAGGCTTCTACTTGTTTATTTATGTTTTTCTGCGTTTTTCTAAAGGAGTTCTTCATATCTTTCTTGAAGTCCTCCAGCATCATGATTAAATATGATTTTAAATCTAAATCTTGCTTTTCTGGTGTGTTTGGATATTCCGTGTTTGCTTTGGTGGGAGAATTGGGCTCTGATGATGCCATGTAGTTTTGGTTTCTGTTGCTTGGGTTCCATCTAGTGGAGTGCCAGGGGCTGAGAGAGGAACATGCTACAGAATGCAACACAGGACTCACCAGGGCACTAGAAGTCCCCCTTTTCTTCCTCTTGTCTATTATGGGGTCCCAGCACTTGCCTCAAGGAAAAAAATTGATGATGGTTCTTCAGTTTCAGACTTCCCCTTAGGAAGACTAGGAAGATAAGAAGAGGACAACAGCTTCTATGCCCTCTAAAAATAAAAGGAATACTTTAATAAGCTAAAGGGATTGGCATCATGACACTTGCTAATGATAATTTTTTACAATATTTGCACAAGAAACAGTCTGCTCATAAGGCTTTTGCATGTCTAGAATGTGCTGATACAATTGGACAACTTCCACACTGCTGTTATTGTGGTCCAAATACCCATGAGATGGGCCCAGATTATTTTCCAATTATATATTCTCTCATAAAGAGTTGCTTCCACACAAATGTGCTGATTTCTCATGGAACATTAAATCTTGTCTAAATAGTTGGGAGATGTGGACTTCCTAAATGGTTGAACAGAGCCAATTCACCTGGAAGTTATAGGACTAGATTCCCTCCTCCTACCACAGCAGAACTTGAGCAGAACTGTTGTATCTGGCATTAATTCTGGGTTGATGACTTTGAAGTAGTCTTTTTGTTGGTGATTTTTATCTGAGATTTCATGGGCTCATTCCTTTGAAGAATTCTCAGAGCTTTTGCATAACTTAGTCTGGAGATGTGCCTAAGGACATGGAAGGCAGAAACAGGAGTCTGACCTTTAACAGATATAACTGTATATTAACACAGAGAGTAAAAAGCAGCCTGTCTCTTATGGGAAAGTGAAAGGTCTGCCAGAGGAATAAGCTAGCTGTGAATCTTTATAGGGTCAGAATGAGGAGCTTGACAGTGAGGATATTGTTGAAGCCATAGCTTACATTTTTCATACACTTTCTCTCTCCTGAAGTTGTTCTCGCAAGTGAGACAGCTGTCTCAGTAGACATTCCTTTCCTGGATGGTCAAGCAAAGTTATCTGTAATCTTGTAGGAATCCTGTTTTAGGTCTGAGACACTCTATTATTCCAAACCCTAAAGGATATAAAAATGGGGTTGGGGAGGTAAATCCTTTCTTAGCTGTTTCTCCTGAGGAGGGTCTTGTCCAGATGAAGTAGTTCAGGGTCCATTGAAGATGGGTTCTTCTGGTCACATAGATGGAGAATTTTAGCTTGACGTCTTGATGAACTATGCGATTGCCACTCTTCTTTTTCTCGGAGGGACTTTTCAGAAAATAATCATTAGAAGGCTACAATCAGATGATTTGGTTACAGAGTAAAATTGAGAGACTTCCCAGGAAGGTGGCGGAGTTAAGGTGAGTAGAGGTGGGAAAATAGAATGAGGTGGTGAGAGGAAGTGGATACAGAGGTGACTCATAGTGACAGTGACTAATACCACACTCTGGAAGCACTACACCAAAATGAACTAGCAGAAGCAACAGGTATCAACAGAACCTTGAAAGAAGGGAACAGGGGAAAATAAAGGACTAATGTAAAGGATTGTATCTGGCCTGGGGTGAAAAGGATGAAGAACCCTTTGCCACCAGAGTTTCTCCACAGTTACTGAAAGGGTTTTCTGTAGATGGATAAGGGGCAAATGAAGCTGTTGTAGGGTGAAAGTCATTAGGAGAGCTTACATGGAACGTTCTGGGTATAGGGTCAAGGTCAGTAAGTAAAGCAATTTTAAGACTGGATTATAACATACATGTGGGGATAATAGTGGAGAGAGAATGACCAATAGTTGGGAGAGAAGCCCGTTAGAGGGAAGTCCATCAGAGGGAAGCCCATCAGAGAAGGAGGCTTGGGGTTCAACTTCTACCTGTGTCTTTGTACCCATATCAAACTAGTTAGAATTTTTGGTGTTGAAACATTATTCATGCAGGAGAGTGCAAATCCCATCTTTGGTGATTGTCAGATCTAGTCATGGAGTATGGCAGCAGCTAAAGATTGGAGTTGGTCCTGAAAGATATTAAAGCTAATCTCAAATTTCTTTAAGGTATTTGTTGTTGTTGTTGTTGTTGTTGTTTTGTTTTGTTTTGTTTTTGAGAGAGATTTTAAGACAAGGAAGTTAATTGATGCAAAAAAGGTTTCAGTTCAGATGCTTTAGTTCTGAGTCCTAAAAGCATTGCCTAGTATGTCAAGAAAAAGGATGAATTAGATGGCCCATGTACCATTAGCCTTCCCTTAGAGGTCACCCAAACTGCTTTTTAGCTTCCAGCTGGCAGAATGGGCTATGTAGAAAAGGCCTCAGAGGACAGTCAGTCCAAGGGATCAGAGTAAAACCTAGCAGATAGCAATGAACCCAAAGTCAGGAGGTGATAACTATACAACTTTGTGGGGAACATTAAGAGTCAAAGTTGATGAGGAGAAAACTTACATCAAGGTTAACATGAGTTGATATAAAGTTAAATATAAAGTTAACATAAGGTTAAATGTACCCTATACAACTAAATGGATTACATACTCGAGTTCTGTAGAAGGATAAGCTAATTGTATTAGCTGTTTGTTACATCAGACTCCTGCATAAGGAACAAGAACCTGAAAGCTTTGTAAAATACATCAGTTAAACTTAATCCTTAAACTCACAATTTAAAAGAGAAATAGGTTCCTACTGAGTCATTTTATAGGATTGACTAGCAAAGTTCCAAAGACACCACTTGGATATTCTGAATAATTTCAGATTTGATGACATAGTATCTGGTAGCATTCTTTGATCAGGGACGATGGGTAATTAGAATATAAACTCTGAAATTAGCTTTTGCTGAGAGAAATAATTAAAGGCCAGGGCATAGCCAAATGAACTATTGCAAATTCTATACCAGTTGGGTTGTACCTTAAGTATGAAGATCTCTTGTTTACCACATGTGCATATGTCAGTCTGGAGACATTGAAGGCAGAGTATAATTGCCTCTGTGTTGTTTAGACATTTAGGGTATGGGTGCAGACTCTGAGATCCTCCAGTGGACAAGAGAATCCATGTCTCTGTCATGTGAGACATGAAGTCAGTAATTGATCTTTTCTGTAGGTAAGGAAATTTTTCTGATTTGACCTACACAGCTGGAGCTGGTCATACCTACAAAGCCAGAGACAGAAAAAGCAGCTTTCTGGCAGGTCTTATTTTCCCACACTTCTTACCCTGGAATGAGGCTATCATGCAACTTACTCTGGTGGGATAGTTTCATCCAAGGGAACTACTTGGGCCTGAGGACATTCTGCCATACAAGTATATTGTAAATTTAACTCATTTTGCTTAAGGAATAACATTTTCATAACCAGCTTTTAAAAATATACCCAATTTTGAATATTGTCTAAAATTAAATAACTTTCAGTTTACTTTGAATTTGTTTTGAGTTGTTTTATTTAGACTTGACTTTGACAATATAGACAGAAAACTATATAACAGGGAATATAAATTGGTCTCTCCCACTAAGCTTGTTTCTGTAAATGAATTTCGTGTCCACTTAACAATATTACAAACAAAGTTCTGAGCACATTAAATAATTTGATCATTTATAAGGTGACTAACTGAAGTGGAAGTTTCTAGATATGTCAGGTGATACAGACTCACATGGTTTTTTTGTTGAGGCAAGACCCATGGTAGGACAGGCGATGTTTGGAGAAAGTATAAATAGGACTCAATGGACAGTGGTAGTGTATTTGCATATTTGCAAAGCTTTGTTTGGACTCACGTTCTCAACTCCATTATTTTCACTTCAGTGAGAGAGACATGACAGAGAACTTTTCCTGGCATCTCAGTTGGTACCAGTCACTGCTGCTGACCTGTGCTGATTCAGAGATGGAGGCCTGGCGATTTTTGCTAGATTTTGTCACTGCTACTGCTAAGGCTATGATTGCTCTCCACAAACTGATGACAAGAGCCCATTACTGAAGACAACAGCTATATAAGTCATTGAAGAAGGAGAAGTCAAACTGTGCCTAACTAGAGATTTCACTCCTACTTGGCAATAGCCTGAGTGATTTGTTTGGGTATGGGGGAAAGATCTATGGACCACTTGGCCAACAGCTCAATTAATTGGAACACATTCCTGGCACTGGATATTTAACCTGATGGTAAGAGAGGACTAGCTGAGGCTTTCAACCCTGCTATTTTGTGCTTCTATTTAGATTTATATGTATGTATTTCAAGAAGTTTCTACTGTAGTAGGTTTCCATATGACCCTTCAAATCATCCTAAGTGTTAGCCGTCATTCCTGATATTCCCCTCTCCCAAACTTCCTGGCACTCGAAGGAACCCCACATGCTACTAGAGGAGAAATATAAACACCAAGTTAGCTACAAATCTTTCAATCTATCACAGTGACTTTCTGTGTATAATGGGCTGCTGCAATAGTAGCATAAAGGCTGTGAAAGTAATCAATCACTGCCTGCTTGAATTTAAGGTCCATTCCATGAGATAAAACCCATGCCTGGCATTGCTCACATGGCCAAGAACCATAAACCCAGAGAATACCAAATACTACTGTTCTGATAAAGAAACATAGCAGTAAAATGATGTCTAATAACATTCTGCTGTGATCATAGACCAGTGTCTTGCTCATCCAACATTAGAGAAGTTTCCTCCTACACAGGACAGGAACTAATAGAGAGATCCACAACCAGACAATGTACTGAGAGTAAGAAACTTTGGGACAGTCAATCCTATATGGCATGTCTCTACCAAATTCTTCCCGCTAGGGCTCAGGGAACTATGTGGAAAAGGATGTGGAAAGGTTCTAAGAGCCACTTGGGAAAAAGACATTATGGTAACAGTGTCTTCCAGACACAACAGGATTGATAGACATATGAATTCAGAGACTGGCAGCATGCACAGACCTGTATAGGTGCAAGCTAGGTAGGGATCCAGCACTGAGCCCTCATCCCTAAGCCAGAAGTTATCTTCAACCTGTACTGATGACCACTTGCAAAGGAGGATTTAATTTTCTTTATTGGAGTCTCATTGAGTGTACAAACAAAACTTGAGGGAGGCCCCATGACCAGCAGTAAATGAGCAACACAAAATAAGCTTAATAGCAATTTTGGAGGTGTTTTGTCTCAATGCATTGTTTGAGCCTTAAAATCAAACAAAAAACAACTTGGTCTTCTTATCTATAAGAGTCTGATTTTATGTTTCCATTGGTTTGTGTGTACATGTATATGTCTCTAGGCGTGTTTCTTCTGCTTTTCTTTTTTTCTTTTCTCTGTTTTTCTGTCCGCTTTGTTTTACTCTGGTTTGTTTATTTGCCTATAGAAAGAATCAAGGCATGGGGGTGTTGAGGGAGGGGAAATAATGATCTGAATATACTGTATATAAGTTTATTTTCAAAGAAAAAGAAGACAAAATGAATGGAAGGACAGGAGAGGAGGGAGGGAAAAGGAAGGGGAGGTAGGGGAGGAGGAGGAGGAGGAAGGAGGGACTTCTGGGGAATCACTATCCCCGAACTCAAGCAGTGTTACAAGCAATAGTGATAAAAACTTCATGGTATTACAGAGACGAACAGATGGACCAGTGAATGATTGAAGACCCAGAAATGAACCCACACCTATGGGCACTTGATTTTTGACAAAGGGCAAAACCATCCAATGGAAAAAGATAGCATTTTCAGCAATGGTGCTGGTTCAACTGGTGGTCAGCATGTAGAAAGAATGCAGATCGATCCATATCATCACCTGTACAAAGCTTTAAGTCCGTGGATCAAGGACTTTACATCAAACCAGATACCTCATATTAATAGAAGAAGAAAAAGTGGGAAGCATCTTGAACACATGGGCACTGGAAAATTTCCTGAACAAAACAATGGCTTATGCTCTAAGATCAGAATGAAAATGGGATCTCATAAAACTGCAAAGCTTCTGCAAATGCAAAGGACACTGTTGTTAGGAAAAATGGCAACCAACAGATTGGGAAAAGATCTTTACCAATCCTACAACAGATAGAGGGCTTATATCCAAAAAATACAAAGAACTCAAGAAGTTAGACCACAGCGAGACAAATAACCCTATTAAAAATGGGGTTCAGGGGGTTGGGGATATAGCTCAGTGGTAGAGCGTTTGCCCAGCAAGCGCAAGGCCCTGGGTTCGGTCTCCAGCTCCGAAAAAAAGAACCAAAAAAAAAAATGGGGTTCAGAGCTAAACAAAAGAATTCACAGCTGAGGAATGCGAATGGTTGAGGGAACACCCTAAAATGTTCAACATCTTTAGTCAAAGGAAATGCAAATCAAAACAACCCTGAGATTTCACCTCACACCAGTGAGATAGCTAAATCAAAAACTCAGGGGACAGCAAATGCTGGCGAGGATGTGGAGAAAGAGGAACACTCCTCCATTGTTGGTGGGACTGCAGACTGGTACAACCATTCTGGAAATCAGTCTGGAGGTTCCTCAGAATATTGGACGTTGAACTACCTGAGGACCCAGCTATACCTCTCTTGGCATATACCCAAAGATGCCCCAACATATAACAAAGACACGTGCTCCCATTTTGCTTAAGGAATAGCATTTTCATAACCAGCTTTTAAAAATATACCCAATTTTGAATATTGTCTAAAATTAAATAACTTTCAGTTTATTTTGAATTTGTTTTGAGTTGTTTTATTTAGACTTGACTTTGACAATATCGACAGAAAACTATATAACAGGGAATATAAATTGGTCTCTCCCACTAAGCTTGTTTCTGTAAATGAATTTCGTGTCCACTTAACAATATTACAAACAAAGTTCTGAGCACATTAAATAATTTGATCATTTATAAGGTGACTAACTGAAGTGGAAGTTTCTAGATATGTCAGGTGATACAGACTCACATGGTTTTTTGTTGAGGCAAGACCCGTGGTAGGACAGGCGATGTTTGGAGAAAGTATAAATAGGACTCAATGGACAGTGGTGGTGTATTTGCATATTTGCAAAACTTTGTTTGGACTCATGTTCTCAACTCCATTATTTTCACTTCAGTGAGAGAGACATGACAGAGAACTTTTCCTGGCATCTCAGTTGGTACCGGTCACTACTGCTGACCTGTGCTGATACAGAGATGGAGGCCAGGCGATTTTTGCTAGATTTTGTCACTGCACTGCTAAGGCTATGATTGCTCTCCACAAACTGATGACAAGGGCCCATTACTGAAGACAACAGCTATATAAGTCATTGAAGATGGAGAAGTCAAACTGTGCCTAACCAGAGATTTCACTCCTACTTGGCAATAGCCTGAGTGATTTGTGTGGGCATGGGGAAAAGATCTATGGGCCACTTGGCCAACAGCTCAATTAGTTGGAACACATTCCTGGCACTGGATATTTAACCTGATGGTAAGAGAGGACTAGCTGAGGCTTTCAACCCTGCTATTTTGTGCTTCTATTTAGATTTATATGTATGTATTTCAAGAAGTTTCTACTATAGTAGGTTTCCATATGACCCTTCAAATCATCCTAAGTGTTAGCCGTCATTCCTGATATTCCCCTCTCCCAAACTTCCTGGCACTCAAAGGAACCCCACATGCTACTAGAGGAGAAATATAAACACCAAGTTAGCTACAAATCTTTCAATCTATCACAGTGACTTTCTGTGTATAATAGGCTGTTTGCAATAGTAGCATAAAATTTCCTTGTTTGTGAAAGTAATCAATCACTGCCATTTTGCTTGAATTTAAGGTCCATTCCATGAGATAAAACCCATGCCTGGCATGGCTCAGGTGGCCAAGAACCATAAACCCAAGGAATGGTATATCTGGGTCTTGAGGTAGAACTATTCCCAATTTTTATGTACTCATAAGTGGATTTTAGCCATCAAGTACAGGATGACCAGGTTACAATTTACAGACAGAAAGGTGCTAAGTAACAGGGAGAGAATAAAGGAAGATGCTTGGATATCAGAAAGGGAAATAGAATAAATATCTGAAATAATTGGAGGGAGGGAACAGGGTGAGAAGGGGTAGGGAGGGAAACAGGGAGAGGGGTCAGGCAAGATTAGAGAGGTGGGAGGAGAGAGATCAGAAATCAATGGGGAGAAATCTCTGGAACAGGGGAGGCTTCTGGGAGTCTATGGGTGTGACCCTAGCCAGGAGATATGGAGCTGAATGGGCCATCTTCTGTAGCCAGGTGAGATTTCTGGTCAAGGGAGGGAGACACAAATCTACCTACAAAACCTCAGACTTCATTCTGCCTACAAGAAGTACAGGGATAAATATGGAACAGAAATCTATGGAATGGCTTACCAATGACTGGCCCAATTTGAGACCCACTCCATGGGAGAAAGTCAGTCCCTGATAATATTAATGATATTTGTCTATGCTTGCAGCCAGGAACCCAGTACAATTTGTCTTCTGTTGACATCCAACAGCTGATGGAAACAGATGCAGAGACCCAGAGCCAAACAAGTAACAAGAGTTCAGGGAGCCTTGTGGAAGAGTAGAAGGAAGGATCCAGAGGGAGCCAGAGGGATCAAGGATACCACAGAAAACCGACAGAGTAACCTAATCTGGGCCAAAGGGACCTCAATGAAATTGAACCACCAATCAAAGAGCATGTGGATAGACCTAAGCCACCCCAGCCCCCACGGATGTAGCAGATGTGCAGTACTGTTCTGCTCTGTTGTTTGCCTTGATTCCTTTCCCTTACCTGGGCTGCCTTGCCTGGCCTCAGTGGGAGATGGCCTTTCTCCTGCTGAGACTTGATATACCAGGTTGGGTTTGTACCTTTTGGGGGTTTCCCCTTCTCTGAGGAAAAGAGGATAGGGGAATGGAGGAAGGGTGTGAAGGTGGGACTAGAAGGAGAGAAAGGAGGGGGAACCTGTCATGAGGTTTTAAAGTGAATACATACATTAATGAGGAAATAAAAGAAGTCTATACTCTCGAGTGCCCCCAGACTAGTCTTACCATGTTTCCACAGACAAAGTACCCATAAATGTGTTTCACAAATTTCTGAGGCTCCAAGTTCTAATCTCACATTCTTCCATTCTGTACTATCTAAAAATGCCTTCACACTTTCCACAGGAACATGGTACTTGGTTCAGATTAAAGAAAAATAATGAATTGTTCCTTCAATTATCTGGCTGTTTTTTCTAAATTTATGTGTAATGATCTAATTGGTGGATGTAATGACCATATCCTTTATTTGTTGTGGCAGCCGATTAAAATTTTCTGTTACCTGCCCTGTGCCTAGAGTAGAAGGAAGAGCAAGGCATTATCTTGCTAACAAAAGCCTGTAATGTGCATGGAGAGAATGAACAAAATCGGGTCAGGAAGAGTGTTGCCTAGATAGAGACAGGAAAGAGGGGCAAGGAACACTTAGGATATTTGAAGCTGTATATTTGATATATATTTTAAATAAAGTTAGACCTCTTTGGATGATCATGTCATCCCCAAAAGAAATATATATCTAACAAAAACTTCAATACCTTGGGTAAGAGACCTCTTTTTGTGTTGTTTACAAGTAGAGTCCAAGCATCTCCCAAAACAATATACACTATTCCTATTGCCCTGGTTGCCTCCTGGAATTTGAGGGCAAGTCCCTATTGTTGGAATCATACAGTTCAGACACAGGGTCTGGAGGGATCCAACTGTATCTGACCCAGAAGCCTTCCTCTTGAGAACTAATTTTCATAGAACCAGAGGTGATATATAGGCTGCCAAAGAAAAAAGGCAATATCTTTCCCACTGTGATACCTATGAACCAAAAAGGTGCAGCATGACAAGTTAATCCTAAAGGTACAATAGTAGTACCTATATCTGGGCCATAACCAACAGCTGTGTAATTGGATATATGGCTCACTCATTAGTACATAATTCGTGCTTGGTAGTATAAACCATGATGAACATGTTACAGACACTAGGATCGAACCTATTACTGCTGTTTTTCCAAACTAATATAAAGTCTAATTGTATTCTTCACACTTATTTTTATGCCACAGAGAAGTGTAGCTCTTGTCCCACATCAAAGAAGCTCTTTTTGTAACAGAGAGAGACTATTACCAATTGCCACAACTGATAAAAATACAGAGACCAATTGACTATGAGATTGTCAGTCATAATGGATTCTGCAATAACTCAATTTCACACCTAAGTCTTGAGGAACATTGGAGAAGGAGTGGAAAAATTGTGATCCCGAGGGAAGAGATGTCAGCTGCCATATTGTGTCTTCTATAAATGGATGGGAAGCTGTACCTACAAAACCTTAAGAATAGTGTTATTTGACCAAGACTTGAACAATGACAACTCCAGTTGGCATGCTAACATGTATGGTAGACATCTGAAGAGTGACAGGCAATTAGTGACACTGAGAGGGAAAATCAGTCTTCTCCATGGACTAGACCCTAACTGGTTGTCCAATACTAAATGGTCAGCTCTAAATGCATATAAATATCAGAAATATTAATGTGCAACAGGTTGTGTTTATAAATTTATTCACATCTATATAACAATGATAATAAAACAATGCCATGAAAGAGGGCATAGAAAGGGTTGATGGAATGAGGGGAGTTGATATAAATACTAGACACACATGAAATTTAAAACAAAATTTCAAAAAATACAAAAATTAACTAATTAAATCATTATGGAAAGAGGAATAAAAACCAACACTGAAAGGAACAGGGGTCAACCAGGAAGAGGAGGAGAGGTGAACAGGCCACCAGAGTTTAGCATAAGAACCTGAGACAGCCCAGCCTAGAAGTGAGGATTTGGATAGGGTATTATAGGTCTCTGAAGAAGTGAACAGCCCCTGAAGGACAATAACTGTGCTCCCTCTCACAGTTCCCTTTCTGGACACATCCTCTGAAGCAACATACTCACAAGCGCACAGCATCCCTGCTGCATCCCTTCACAGTGGGAATTTTAAGGCCCTGGCACCAAGAGCTCTTATACATCTAGCAAACCTCTGCTAAGGCCTTCCCAGATGAGAGCCAGCTTTGTCAGGAAAGCTGCTAATTAGCATTGTTCATTCAGAGTGGGCAGAATGGAAGGCAAAGGCAGGCCTTATCTCATCACGCATGCCCATGGCATGACAAGAGGCTGCACCAGAAATCTCTTTCTACTAAAATATGGAAGGAGTATTTTTAAAAAATATATATTCTACTTACAAGACAGAACAATTGTTCTAAAACCCCCAGGCCACTTTACATCCCCAAGTCTCCTACCTACTGAATAGCCTTTGTGGGTAAAATGAAAAAAATAGACACAAAGCAGTGTATACTAAGACAGAGTTCCTGGCCCTTGTGACTGCTACTTCAAGCAGAGAGGACTAGGAATACACCACACCTAATATTTTATGCTTCTTGGTGATTTCCTTAAGAGCCACATGGTCCAAGGGTTTCCCCTGTGAAGTGCAGCAGTCCAACAATTGTCCCTTATGGGTCAACTGGGTGTATCTCAGAAAAAGAGACTTCTACCAAACCTATGATTCCCCCAGTCCAGCAGGGCTGAAGACAGTGGTGTTGGCACAGGCTCAGCAGCTGGACAGAAGTTTCCGGAGTGCAACTTTGACATCTTTGTTCCTCAGAGTGTAGATGAGGGGGTTCAAGGTGGGTGCCACCGAGGTGTAGATGATGGACACCACCTTGTCCTTGTTCAATGAGTAGCTGGATGCAGGGCGAATGTAGGTGTAGATGATAGTGGAGTAGTACATGGTGACCACAAAGAGATGTGCAGAACAGGTAGAAAAGGCTCGTTGCTTGCCCTCAGCTGAGCGTATCTTCAGGATGCTGGTCACAATAAAGCCATAGGAGAGGATGATCACAGAGAAGTTCCCTACAGCCAGAAACACATCTGCAGCAAAGGCCATAACCTCGTTCAATTGTGTTGGAGCACAAGAGAGCTTTAACAGTGGGGGAATCTCACAGAAGAAGTGCTCTATCACATTGGAGCTGCAGAATGGTAGACGCAGCACCAGGCTTGTGTTCACACTGGTGTTAGTCAGGCTGATGGACCAGACAAGGCCAGCCAGGAATGCACACACCCTGGGGCCCATCCAGGTACTATAGTGCAGGGGACAGCAGATTGCCACGAAGCGGTCATAAGCCATAGCTGAGAAGAGCAGAAGCTCTGCCCCCATGGACCATGTGAAGAAGAAGAGCTGGGCCATGCAGCCCCCATAAGAGATGGTCCTTCCCCCTACCATGATGTCCAGTAGCTTGGGTAGGATGGTGGAGGTGCAGAGGATATCCACCACAGCTAAGTTGACCAGGAAGAAGTACATAGGGGTATGCAGGGCTGGGCTGGCACTGACTGTCACCATAATGAGCAGGTTTCCTGAGATTGCAGCCATGTATAGGCAGAGGAAGCTGAGGAGAAGTGGTACCCGAAGGTGAGGCATTTCTGAGAATCCCAGGATGAGGAACTCAGTGACCAGTGTCCCATTCATCACAAACCTGGAGAGAACTCAGGATCCAGGGGCAGTGGGTTTTCTGTGGCAGCTCTGAAAGTATCTGAAGGTGAAAGATATGCTCCAGTTTCAGTTTGTGCTAAGGACCCAATCCAAATATGGTGAGACTCACTTAGAGCTCAAACCTCAGTAGTACATGGGGTAAGAATAGAGCTCTGTGCTGGCCAAGGTTTCAGGCTTCATTCTAGATGCAGTACTTCTAGGAGACTGATGCAGCCACTCACAAACCTTAGGGATACAGGATCTTTCCTCACTGGGAGGTTTCTTTGCCCAGACTTCAGGGAGTATGAAGCAGGAGCAGTAATATTCCATCGGGTGAAAGTCTTTGTATCCTGGTAACAGGAATAGTTGTGATTACCTTCTATTCAGGAGCTCAGATGGTGGGGCAAGGAAGAAAGAAGAAAGATGACAAAATGCCCCTCACCCTGTCATATAAATCAGTATCAAACATGGTATCCACGGGTGCCTAGTGCAAGCTATAGTCATTCATGTGTGTGTCATTGAAGCTGCGGGATTGAAGCCTTTAAAGTAGGACACTTAAGTAGGGCACCAGGCAAGACTGAGCCCCATCTTACCCCTGTAGTCATGCAGCCACATATTTGTGTCAGAGTTAAAAGTCTGCCACTGAATTTAAAAAGCCTTGAACCGAGTATGCTAAGATACATAAGAGCCAACCTCCAAATGATAAGGTAAGGACAGACTGTATAAACTATTGATTACATTTATGAGTACTGGAGCTCAAAGATTATATTTGCAAATAGATCACTAGATTAATTTGTTTATGAATGATTTTTATTATTTTCATGCCCCTGTATAAAGCTGGTATCATACAAATAATTTGCCGATTTGCGCTTGGGCCGCAACACTCCTATCTGTCTCAGATAATGTCTGAGAGGTGAATGTATATTTTAAGGTTGTGTCCCTATAGGGGTGGCCAGAAAGTAGTAGGCTCCATCCCCCTTGGAGTGTACACCCTAGCATAGGAGATGCTATATATTTCAGTGTGAGATCTGAGAGTGGGGTACAAGGGACAAAAGAAAAACTGGTGGGGGAATAGAAACACAGAGAGATAGGAACACAGAGACAGAAGCACAGGGACAGAAAGGCAGGGATGGCAAAATTAAGAAGAGACAGAAGTAGATATGTATCACACACACACACACACACACACACACACAGAGCAGTGATAGACAGATATAGAAGCAAAGAAAGACACAGACAGTGATTGGGAAGACACAGAGGAACCAAAGCTGCAAGACAAAAAAGGAAGAAAACAGAGACAGAGTTACAGAAAGACACAGAAAGACAGAAACAGACAGACACAGGCAAAGGCAGGGAGAAAAAGGAAGAGAGACACAGAAATTAGGGAGATCCAGGGAGGTTCTAAGAGGAGATTATGCTATGATATGTCCAAGTTAGATTTTTTTCAAATGCTTACAGAATTTCATTGAAAATGCCACCTTAGGTGATCCCATAAACCCTGTCAAACAGTAAAATTCAATAAGCCAAACCTATTACAAAAACTTTGTCATTAATAATTAACACATGTTCATTTACAGTCAATACAAAACTCACATGATAAGCCTATGCCAAGAATCTTCCAAGGTTTCCTCTCCAGAAACTTTTTCTCAGCACTGCACAGACAGACAGACAGATAGGCAGAGAAAACACATGTCCTCCCATGTGCATGTGTCCACGAGCACACACACACAAATACACAGAGAGAGTTAACCTTCACTATTCATGAGAAAAAATAATCAGATTAAGTTAAAAACTTCTAAAGAGCAAACAGTGACATGTCTATGTACAGAGGGGACATTAACATGTCTGTATGAGGACCAGAGACCCTTCATCATCTATTGTAGAAGAGACAAGCACTCACAGGGAGAAGCTAGGCCCTGAGAGACCAATTAAGCAGAACCACAGTGGCTTACTGAGCAGGACTGGCTGGGGAGATGACCAAGCCTCTTCTCAGAAAACACAATACACACTTGTAGGACTGGTGACCCAAGAGCAGCTTGTCTGTCCTGCTACCCAGGGACTTGCTGTCTGCCAATATCACCAGTGGCAGCAAAGGTAGAGGGAGCATTCAGGCAAATCAGGGGATAATGCTTGTGCCTTGAGCCAATTAACTCCCCAAACCACAATTTTCCAATCTCAAAGAGCCCCTCTTTCCAGATAGAAACACTTGAAAGGCCGAGGTCAAAGCTCTTTCCCCAGCCCTGTCTGCTGTCCTCTGGTACACACTGTCACTGGTCACCGTCCAGTTTCATCTCCTCTAAGTGGATAATGTCCTTGGGTTGGGGCAGCTGTCAGAATTCTGCTCTTTCATGTCCACTTTCCTCACCCAGTGAGCAAGAACAAACTTCACCTAAGCACAATATCATCCCATTCCAGACCTGAAGTGACCTGCCCTTAGCAAATGGTGCTAGACTAGTGCTGGTCTGGGTCCAGGATGCTGCTCTTTCCCCAGAAAGGTCACATGGTGTTGTGTCTCTTCAGGGACACAAACAATTTTATGTTGCAACATGGCTAGTTGGTTCTCCTATGGTCATGGCAAACTACAGGCTCTGTCTGACACTTGGGCTCTAGCCAGGGCATGTCTCCAGGCTGAGACTGGACCTTGACATAAACTCCCCTTGCCTCAGTAATCAGATTCATGCCTTAATTGTCTTCCTGGATTCAGAGGCCCAATCACAACTCACTGAGCTGCTTAAAGGAATTAGGACTGGGGTATTAATCTACCATCTTCCTCCAGCTCTTCTCTGCTTCTCTCTACTTCACATTCTCCACACCACAAACAATCACTGACATGTATACATTGAATCCTGTGTCCCGGTGCACATAATTCCAGCTTGTGGTCCAGGCATCTATGTGGTTAATCACAATTTTCTGATCACAGCCGTGAACCAGGTCCTAAAGCAGCCTATGAGAACACTGCTGGAGTTATCTCACTAGGACGCTCTCTAGTCTACAAAATGCATGAGGCATGGTCAACACAGTATGGGAGAGACTGAATTAGTGATACAAGATATTTTGCCATGCATTCTAAATTCTCAGCTTTCTCCTATATCCGTGATCAAGAGGAGGACTTCGACTCCCAATATGACATAATTGCATGTAGATAAAAGGACATGTTCTAACCACTTCATAAAAACCCATCAGTTGGTCCCAAGACCTCAGGGCACAAGCTCAGTGTATAATCTCTCTGTTCTGATTAGAGGAAACCATTTGCACATTGGCTTTTCATGACATGGTTATGTTCATGAGAAAGAAGACATGAGAGAAAGTATTCACAGTTAGCCCTAATCACTGTGAAATGAATAAAAATCAACCTGCCTCTTCTCCTCAGCTCTGTGCCCTGGATGCTCTGTCCTGGAATGACTGGATATGCTTCCAAATCCAGAGTCCAAAACCAGGTACAGTAATAATGAAATCTACCTCTAGGTGGAGCCAAGCCTTTGTCCTTCCCTTGAGTGTTAAGACAGGCAAGAGGTCAAGGGCCAGACTGAGTGGGGATAGGGGAGGGGGAGTCAAGCATGTGGATTAGCTTTAAAATAATGTGCTTTTCCTTCCTAGGTCACCTCCACCCACCTTGAACAGTGCATGGTAGCTTCCATGAGGCTTGGCTGAGTCTGCCAGCTTTCCTGATCGTGAATAGGAGAGACAGGACTGACTTTTTCTTTCAGGTGCTGGACAGAGCATAAGTATGCCTTTGAGCTCCCTAACACTGTCAGGCTTCCTCACTCTCTCACTCTACTCAGCACCCCTGGCTATCTGCTGCTATGTGAGACACCAGGCTGATTTTCATACATGGATTCGTTTTTTTTTCTAATTCCCTAACACTTTAGGCCTTCTTAGTTCTTTTCTAAAGCAATCCTTCCAGCCATATGGCTGACCACCATGGCTGTTTGCTTGCTTACTTGTTTTATTTCAGACAGTATGTTTCTCGACCTGCCTTTTCCTCTCCATTCTTTTACTCTGGGAAGCTGCAAGATTTACAGCTCTCCTGAACCCGAGGCTTTTTCTTTCATCCATAATAAGTTGTTCTTGTACTTTTGTAGAAGTTATTTCTTAAGTTAACGTATTAATAAGACTTAGAACCCAAGAAGGGACCCCAAATTTCTTGATATTATATAATTCCTATACCTAAATCCCCCATGATTTCCAGTATCATGTCTTCCATTCCTTTTAACTATTCAGTCAGTGGAGAAAATGAGCCCATTACTGTACACCCAAGGCATAAAGTCTTTCTTATACTTTAGAACCTAAAGAATAGTAATAGCTACAAACTCACAATATTCTCTGTGAAAACATTTTATTTATCTTGAATATACTTTGCTTCTTGAATACAATCCTCACCTAACCCAATGAGATGGTTAAAGTCATTACTTAGCCTCTGAATCCCATCACAGTTGCTGTAGTTAGTTGGTGATGCCTTGTGAGAGAAAGCAATATGGATTCCTTTTGTATTGCCTGACACATCTATTGCCACCCTGAAGTACAGTGGCTTCAATGGCTCATAGGAGAGTTTGATCTACAATGACAGCAATGAACTGAGCAGAGTGATAGAGCATGGAGCTAGATCTGTGGCAACAGTAACAGGGCTGACATGTGCCACTGGAAAAGGTCAAAGGGTGCCCTCCTGGGAATTCAATCACCAATCTTTCCTGTCTATCTATACAAATCTTAGAAATACTAAGGTGTACAGATACCAAACTAGGTGTGGAACTTTTGATTAATGTAGCTGCTCATAAAATAATTTATTCTACAATCAGCCCCTTGAGTATTTGAAGAAAGTAGATGATGCTTTAACAGTCTCCCTTGTTATGACATGTCTCCTATAGCATATGTTCAGACCAGACTACCATCACAGTGCCCTTAATGCACTCAACCTTGCCTGATCTCAGAAGCTAGAGAAGACTAGGCCTGGTTAGTACTCAACATGGGAGAAACTATGTTGAGCAAAAGCATAGTGAAGTAACTGCATGACTTAGGATTATTATGATGCAGGAAGACACCCAGAGGACAACCCACTGTGTGGCCTACCCACAGTGGGAGCCACAACAGTATATATGGTGGAAAGATGGGAGAGAAAGAGAAGCAGAATTGTTTGAGCACTGTGAGGAGAGGTGGAACTGGAGATGAGAGGGTAGTGGGGAAGAGTATGATGTGTGTAGCCTTCCCTACCGACTGAAGCCATGGTGAAGTCCATGTTTGGGTCTGTGTCCATGCATCAGCAGGGAGGTGTCTATTTTGATATTAGTGACCCATGTTACCAACAAAGGCCATGGGTATGTCTCTGATCTGGGCTGCTGCTTGGGACCTTGCCTAGGTAGCACAGTAAAGTTGGCCCTGCTAGCAGGCATATGAGTGAACTGACCTGGAAGATATGAGCATGAGAGAGGTACAGCTGCCTCTTGCCTGTCTGCTATGCAATATTGTGGGCAAGGGAATGATGCTTTTCCAATCCCAAGCCTCTAGTCACCTCTGGAAGGCAAGAGGCCTGACACTGAGGTCATGAAAGCAGAAGAAATGGTCCCACCCCTTCTTGGGTGAGCCAGGTGGGGATAGTGCTAGAGAGCTGGCGGTGGTAGTGTGGATGTGGGAGAGCCCAACTCAACTACCACCCAGAACCAGGGCTTTAAGTTGGCGCATCCCAACATTTACCCCATCTAAGAACTGCTGTAGGGGGTTGGTTCTGCAGATCCATTACTCAAGTTAAGAATAGGATATCTGAGAGGAGTCCCAGTGAGGATTCAGTATTGACAGCATAACAGAAACCAGAGGTCTCAAATGAGACCAATGACTCATTGCAATAAACGTTTGCAAATAAAGATGTTTAAACAAAATAGTATAATGTGTGACACATTATGATAAACTGTGAATTCCATAAAAACATTTTTTGTCTTGTTTATTTTTATTTTTTATTTTTTTGGAAGGGGAGTGTTGCAAGAGCAGAGGGCAGATACAAAGGGATGGGAAAATGAGTTGAACTGAGAAAGATAATGTGAAATTCACAAAGTATCAAAGGTTTTAAAAAGATTATTATATTACATATACATAAGATCAAAGAAAAAGAAAGGTTTCCTACTGTGAGAAATGATAACGAGAAAAAGAGCAACAAATTGTGAGTACTGAAAATTTTAGTTTCAAAACACAGAAATTACCTTCAATATATAATGAAATAACCATATCAAATTCAGTCAGAATATCTAAATTACCTACTATATAGTTTTCAGTTTTCAGAATAAAGCATAACCTGACTATGATGGCTACAAAACTATATACTTTAAATATAGAGATAATAAAGAAATACAAGAAAATACAATCAAACAGGTAGAGGTCTTTAAAGAGGAAACAAATAAATCCCTTAATGATATGCAGGAAAATGCAATCAAACAGGTGGATGAAATAAATAAAACTGTGCAAGATGTGGAGGTGGAAATAGAAGCAGTAAAAAAGCCCCACAAACTGAGGGAATCCTGGAGCTGAAAAACCTAGAAAGGAGAACAGAAACAACAGATGCAATCATAACCAACAAAATACAAGAGATAGAAGAGATAATCTCAGGTGTAGAAGATACAGTAGAAGAAATTACACATCAGTCAGAGAAAATGTCAAAGGTAACAATTCCTGACACAAAACATATAGGAAATCCGGGATACCATGAAAACCTAAAAATTAAGAGAAACAAACCGAGAAAGAAATTAAGGAAACGACACCCTTCATAATAGTCCCAAATAATATAAAATACCTCGGTGTGACTTTAACCAAGAAAGTAAAAGATCTGTACAATAAGAACTTCAAGCCTCTGAAGAAAGAAATTGAAGAAGACCTGAGAAGGTGGAAAGATCTCACATGCTCATGGATTGGCAGGATTAATATAGTAAAAATGGCCATTTTACCAAATGCTATCTACAGATTCAATGCAATCCCATCAAAATACCAATCCAATTTTTCAGAGAGTTAGACAGAACAATTTGCAAATTCATCTGGAATAACAAAAAACTCAGGATAGCTAAAACTATTCTCAACAATAAAAGGACTTCAGGGGGAATCACTATCCCTCAACTCAAGCAGTATTACAGAGCAATAGTGATAAAAATTACATGGTATTGGTACAGAGACAGAAAGATAAACCAGTGGAATAGAATTGAAGACCCAGAAATGAACCCACACACCTATGGTCACTTGATTTTTGACAAAGGGGCCAAAACCATCAAATGGAAAAAAATAGCATTTTCAGCAAGTGGTGCTGGTTCAACTGGAGGTCAACATGTAGAAGAATGCGGATCGATCTATGCTTGTCACCCTGTACAAAGCTTAAGTCCAAGTGGATCAAGGACCTCCAAATCAAACCAGATACACTCAAACTAATAGAAGAAAAAGTGGGAAAGCATCTCGAACACATGGGCACTGGAGAAAATTTCCTGAACAAAACACCAATGGCTTATGCTCTAAGATCAAGAATCGACAAATGGGATCTCATAAAACTGCAAAGCTTCTGTAAGGCAAAGGACACTGTTGTTAGGACAAAACGGCAACCAACAGATTGGGAAAAGATCTTTACCAATTCTACAACAGATAGAGGACTTATATCCAATATATACAGAGAACTCAAGAAGTTAGACTGCAGGGAGACAAATAACCCTATTAAAAATGGGGTTCAGAGCTAAGCAAAGAATTCACAGCTGAGGAATGCAAATGGCTGAGAAACACCTAAAGAAATGTTCAACATCTTTAGTCATAAGGGAAATGCAAATCAAAACAAGCTTGAGATTTCACTTCACACCAGTGAGAATGACTAAGGTCAAAAAACTCAGGTGACAGCAAATGCTGGCGAGGATGTGAAGAAAGAGGAACACTCCTCCATTGTTGGTGGGATTGCAGACTGGTACAACCATTCTGGAAATCAGTCTGGAGGTTCCTCAGAAAATTGGACATTAAACTACCTGAGGACCCAGCTATCCCTCTCTCTTGGGCATACACCCAAAAGATGCCCCAACATATAACAAAGACATGTGCTCCACTATGTTCATAGCAGCCTTATTTATAATAGCCAGGAGCTTGAAAGAACCCAGATGCCCTTCAACAGAGGAATGGATACAGAAAATGTGGTACATCTACACAATGGAATATTACTCAGCTATCAAAAACAATGACTTTATGAAATTCATAGGCAAATGGATGGAACTGGAAAATATCATCCTGAGTGAGGTAACCCAATCACAGAAAAACACACATGGTATGCACTCATTGATAAGTGGATATTAGCCCAAATGCTTGAATTACCCTAGATGCACAGAACAAATGAAACTCAAGAAGGATAACCAAAATGTGAATTCTTCACTCCTTCTTTAAAGGGGGAACAAGAATACCCTTGGCAGGGAACAGAGAGGCAAAGTTTAGAACAGAGGCAGAAGGAACATCCATTCAGAGCCTGCCCCACATGTGGCCCATACATATACAGCCACCCAATTAGACAAGATGGATGAAGCAAAGAAGTGCAGGCCGACAGGAAACGAATGTAGATCTCTCCTGAGAGACACAGCCAGAATACAGCAAATACAGAGGCGAATGCCAGCAGCAAACCACTGAACTGAGAACGGGACCGCGGTTGAAAGAATCAGAGAAAGAACTGGAAGAGCTTGAAGGGGCTTGAGACCCCATATGAACAACAATGCCAAGCAACCAGAGCTTTCAGGGACTAAGCCACTACCCAAAGACTATACATGGACGGACCCTGGGCTCCAACTCATAGGTAGCAATGAATAGCCTAGTAAGAGCACCAGTGGAATGGGAAGCCCTTGGTCCTCCTAAGACTGAACCCCCAGTGAACGGGATTGTTGGGGCAGGGCAGTAATGTGGGGAGGATGGGGAGGGGAACACCCATGTAGAAGGGGAGGGGAAGGAGTTAGGGGGATTTTGGCCCGGAAACCTGGAAGGGGAATAGCAATCGAAATGTAAATAAGAAATACTCAAGTTAATAAAGATAAAAAAATTTTAAAAAATTACAGAAATAGAAGAAGGTGAAAAGTTCCAGCTCCAAGACCTGGAAAACATTTTCAGCAAAATCATAGAAGAAAACTTGCCCAATCTAAAGAAAGAGATGCCTATAAATATCCAAGGAGCTCACAGAATACCAATTAAGCTGGATTTTAAAAGAAAATCCTCCTGCCACATTATAATCAAAACACAAAAATCTACAGAACATAGAAAGAATATTAAAGGCAGCCATGTGAAAAAGGCAGGTAGCATACAAAGACAGACTTATAAGAATTACACCTGACTTATTAACAGAGACTTAAATGTAGAAGGGCTTGGAAAGATATCTTTCAACCTCTAAACAAAACTACAAATGCCAATCTAGACTACTATATCCAGCAAAACTCTCAATCACCATAGATGTAGAAAACAAGATCTTTCAAGACAAACACAAATTCAAACAATATCCATCTACAAATCTACAGAAAATACTAGAAGGAAAACCCCAACCCAATGACAATAACTACATCCAAGAAAACAGATGAAATAAGTAATGTCATACCAGCAACAGCAAGGGAGGCACATGCAAACACACTCACCCTAACACCACTAATATAAAAATAACAGGAAATAGCAATCATTGGTCATTAATATCTCTCAACATCAGTGAACTCAATTCCCTAAAACAAAGACAAAGGTTAACAGAATGGATTGGAAAACAGGATTCATCATTCCGCTTGCATACAAGAAACACACCTCAGTAATGAAGAGAGACATTACCTCAGAGTAAAATGCTAGTACAATGTTTTCCAAGCAAAGTGACCTAAGAAGCAAGCTGGAGTAGCCATCCTAATATCTAATAAAATAGACTTTCAACCAAAAGTAATCACTACAGATCAGAAAGGTATTTCATATGCATCAGAGAAAAAATCTATGAAGATGCTATCTCAAATTTGAACATCTATCTCCCAAACACAAGGGCATCCACATTTGTAAAAGAAATTGCTAAAGGTTAAATCATGCATCTAACCCCACACATGAATAGTGGGATATTTCAGTACCCCACTCTCACCAATTGATGGATCATCCAGACAAAAGATAAACAGAAAAATAATGAAACTAATAGACATTATAAATGATAATGGACCTAGCAGACATCTATAGACTAATTCACCCAAACACACAAAAATATATCTTTTCCTCAGCACCTCATGAATCCTCTCCAAAATTGACCATATAGTTGGTAACAAAGCAAGCCTTGATAGATACAAGAAAATTGAAATAAGATCTTGTATCTTATCAAAGCACCATGGATTAAGCTGGACTTCAACAACAACAAACCTACACCAGAAAGCCTACACACTCATTGAAATAGAACAACTCTCTACATAATAATCTTTGGGTCAGGGAAGGAATAAAGAAAGAAATTAAAGACTTTATAGAATTCAATGAAAATGAAGGTAAAACATACTCAAATTTATGGGACACAATGAAAGCAGTGCTAAGAGGAAAGACTATAGCATTAAGTGCCTCCATAAAGAAATTAGAAAGTTCTCATATAAGCAATTTAAAAGTACACCTGAAATCTCTAGAAAAAGAAGCAAATACACCAAAGAAGAGTAGAAGATAGTTAAAATCACTGTTGAAATCAGACAATTAGAAACAAAGAAAGCAATACAAAGACTCAATGAAAACAAGAGCTGATCCTTTGAGAAAATCAACAAGATAGAAAAATCTTAAGCCAAACTAACCAAAAGACAGAGAGAAACTATCCAAATAAACAAAATAAAAAATGAAAAGAGAGACAGAAAGATATTGAAGAAATTCAGAGAATCATTATGTCTCATTTCAAAAGTCTATACTCCACAAATCTCAACCGGATGGACAATTTTCTAGACAGATATCACTTACCAAAGTTAAATCAAGATCAGATAAACCATTTAAACATCTGTGGGTGAAACTGTAAGCAAGCAAATGAAAGATCTGCATGACAAGAACTTCAAGTATCCGAAAAAGGAAATTTAAAAGGATATCAGATGATGGATAGGTAGGATTAACATAGTTAAAATGGCCATCTTACCAAAAGCAACCTACTTATTCAATGCAATCTTTATCAAAATTCCAATATAATTCTTTATAGACTTCAAAAGAGCAATTCTCAGCTTCATATGCAAAAACAAAAACCACAGGATAGCCAAAACAATCTTGAACAATAAAAGAACTTCAAGAGGAATCACCATTCCTGACCTCAAGCTGTACTACAGAGCAATGGTGATAAAAACTGATTGGTATTGGTATAGAAACAGAGGCGTTATTAATGGAATTGAGCCAAAAACTCATAAATAAACCCACACACCTATGAAGACTTGATTTTTGATAAAGAAGCCAAAACTATACAATGGAAAAATTAAAGCATCTTCAGCAAATGGTGCTGGAGTAACTGGATGTCTACAAGTAGAAGAATGCAAGTAGATCCATAGTTATAATCCTTCACAAAACTCAAGTCCAAGTGGATCAAGGACCTGAACATAAAACTGGATACGCTAAATCTCATAGAATAGAAAGTAATACCCTTAAATGCATTGGTAGAGGAGCAATTTTCTGAACAGAACACCAATGGCTCAGTCTCTAAGATCAACAGTTGATAAATGGGATCTCATGAAACTGTAAAGCTTCTGTAAGGCTAAGGGCACTAGCAATAGGACAAAACAGAAGACTACAGATTGGCAAACAATCTTTACCAACCCTAAATCTGACAGAGGGCTAATATCTAAAATTTACAAAGAAATCAAGAAGTCACACACCAACAACCCAAATATACCAATTAAAAATGGGATAGAGAACTAAACAGAGAATTTTCAGGTATACTATTTCAGCATATAAAATTAACTCAACCAAATCAGTGGCCTTCCTCTACTCAAAGGATAAACAGGCTGAGAAAGAAATTAGGGGAATGACACCCTTCACAATAGTCCCAAATAATATAAAATATCTTGGGTATGACTTTAACCAAGCAAGTGAAAGATCTGTATGACAAGAACTTCAAGTCTCTGAATAAAGAAATTGAGGAAGATCTTGGAAGATTGAAAGATTTTCCATGCTCATGGGTTGGCAGGATTAGCATAGTAAAGATGGCCATTTTGTCAAAAGCTATCTACAGATTCAATGCAATCCCCATAAAAATTCCTACTCAATTCTTTATAGAGATAGAAAGAGCAATTTGCATATTCATGTGGAATAACAAAATACCAAGGATAGCAAAAACTATACTCATCAATAAAAGAACTTTTTGGGGAATCACCATCCCTAACTTTAAGCAGTATTACAGAGCAACAGTCATAAAAACTGTATTGTATTGGTACAGAGACGGGCAGATAGATCAGTGGAACAGAACTGAAGACCTAGAAATGAGCCCACACTCCTTTGGTCATTTGATCTTTGACAAAGGAGCTAAAACCATCTAATAAAAGAAAGATAGGATTTTCAACAAATGGTGCTGGTTCCACCGGAGGTCAGCATGTAGAAGAATGCAAATTCATCCATTCTTATCACCATGTACAAAGCTTAAGTCCAAGTAGATCAAGGACCTACACATCAAACCAGATACACTCAAACTAATAGAAGGAAAATTGGGGAAGAATTTTGAACACATGGGCACTGGGGAAAATTTTCTGAACAAAACACCAATGGCTTATGCTCCAAAACTTCTGTAAGGCAAAAGACACTGTCATTAGTACAAAACAGCAACCAACAGATTGGGAAAAGATCTTTACCAATCCTACAGCTGATAGAGGGCTGATATCCAAAAATATTACAAAGAAGTCAAGAAGTTAGACTCTAGAGAGCCAAATAATTCTATCAAAAATGGGGTACAGAGTTAATCAAAGCATTCTCAGCTGAGGGTTATTGAATGGCCAAAAAGTACGTAAACAAATGTTCAAAATCCTTAGTCATCAGGGAAATGAAAATCAAAACAACCCTGAGATTCCACCTCACACCAGTCAGAATGGCTAAGATAAAAGCCTCAGGTGACAGCAGATGCTGGCGAGGATGTGGAGAAAGAGGAACACTCCTCTGTTGTTGGTGGGATCGCAAACTCTGTACAACTACTCTGGAAATCAGTCTGAATGTTCCTCAGAAAATTGAACATTCCACTATGTGAGGACCCAGCTATACCTCTCCTGGGCATATACCCAAAAGATGCTCCAACATAGAACAAAGACACATGCTCCACTATGTTCATAGCAGCCTTATTTATAATAGCCAGAAGCTGCAAATAACCCAGATGCCCTTCCACAGAGGAATGAATACAGAAAATGTGGTACATCTACACAATGGAGTACTACTCAGCTATCAAAAACAATGACTTCATGAAATTCATAGGCAAATGGAATGAACTAGAAAATATCATCTTGAGTGAGATAACTCAATCACAGAAAAACACACTTGATATGCACCCATTGATAAGTGGATATTAGCCCAAATGCTAGAATTACCCTAGATGCATAGGCTTTTTATATGAAGTAGAATCTTCATAACTAGGAAATAAAAATCATACCCTACCTCATGGACAGTCAAGCTACATCTATCATTCTGAAGAAACTACAGAAGATGCTCAGAATACTGGTAAAATTAAACTCATACACCTTCAAATTCTGTTGTTTGTCATGTCCTTTATTTTCTCAGCCCATCACATGAGTGAAAAAGAGACTGTTACATACAGACACAGACACAGACACACACATACACACACACACCTCTTTTTTTTTTTTTGCCCCACTCACATCCTTTTTCTCCAATGTTGTGGCTTCTGAAACTCACTTAGTTGTACCTGTTTCTCTTTTTTTGAGTGTGATTTGTTCTTTTTCTAACAATCTGAGCTATCGGGGTTGGGGATTTAGCTCAGTGGTAGAGCGCTTGCCTAGCAAGCGCAAGGCCCTGGGTTCAGTCCCCAGCTCCAAAAAGAAAAAAAGAAAAAAGAAAAAAAAACAATCTGAGCTATATAAAACTGTTGTTTTCTTTCTTAAAGTAATTGATGGCTTTATACTCTCCTCATTGTGCATAAAGTATAATCAGGTATGACTCAGACCAAATCAAGCATCACCCCTTGGCTTTATATCCCTTATATGCTGTACTTCAGATCATTAAAAAAATTTTAGTTCTTAAAAGAGACTGTATATGAGAAAATGAGAAAATTAATGTAAAATCTTTTTAGCTGTGAAAAAATAGATGTATAAATAAAGGTGGCAAAGGTGGCCAGAGTTGTCTTGGTGCCAAAATGTGTGAAGTGAATAAAAGTTCAGTCCTTAGTCATTAGTCAAATGAAAGTCAAAACAACTCTGAGATTCCATCTTATACTGGTCAGAATAGGTAAGTACTGGGAGACTGGCTTGAAACCTGTTGAAAGGGGACACAGAGTAATACTGATGGTCTCTCTGGACTGTTCTATACTAATTCTGAAGGTTAAAAACCATTGTTTTAGGGAATTAACACCCGTAGCCTAACACGGGTGGGGAGTAAATAATGTAGCCTTTATTCTATCTCAGCAGGAACTGTGCATCTTTAACTTTCAACCTGTTAGTCAAAGTTGCAGGAAGAAAAGGGGACACTTTGAAAGGTGATTTTAATGTTCATTTCTATGTTATAAAAGTTGCCTATAAAAGCTATCTAAGTAAAAGGGAAAAAACAGAATGAATGAAAAAGAGGGATAAGGGAAATCTGTTGCCCTCCTCTTTGTCGTGGGTACTTATACATATTTTCAGAATACATGATAACTTAGTAAAAAGTTCATCACAAGTTCACACATAAAATCAAATCATAAATCGAATAAATTTACAACAGTGAATGTTTACCTGCATATACGTTATCTGGCTAAGCATTTATCACCTGTCACAGCTCCACAGGTTTATTGAGAGTTAAAAACCATAACTAAGTTATTAGTGAAGTTTTGAATAGATAAACTCAGTCAATATTTTATCTTCTGTCTTAGCACCTATAATAAATCATTAGTTCCCTTTTTATGACCTTTGGTTAATGGTTTAACAACCGCTTGAAATGAGCTCTGAGTAGTAGAAAGTCTGGTTACTATCTAGAAGCAATTAACTCGTGACACATGGGAGACTGGCGAAGTTCTCATTGCAGTTTTGACTATCAGAAAATACCCAATAGCAGTCCCACCATAAAAAAGCTTAATAAATACTGATGTAATTTTAAGAATTCTTATAGGATCATAATGAAGAATTGAGCAGTCACCTATTTATCTATACAGCATCACTACAGGACAGTACATCTTCATAGATCTGCTCAAAGGGGTAGGATAACACTTAGTGGTTGTCATATATGTTTCACAATAACAGCAAAAGCATATTAATAGCAGGAATCTTTCCTAAAATGAATTTCTTCTGGTTCTTGTCTGTAAGAGCAAATCTGTTGTGGACTATGATAATCTGAGGCAGACTATCTCAGGAAGATCACCTGCTAGTTATTAATTTGCTGGCTCCTAACAGTTAATATCAGAAACTCAAGTGTTAGCACATGCTGGACAGGATGTGGAGCAAAGGGAATACTCCTCCATAGCTGGTGGGAGTGCAAATTTGTACAACTACTTTGGAAATCAATTTGGTGGTTTCTCAGAAAATTGGGACTAATAGTTCTACCTCGTGACCCAGCCATACCACTCCTGGGCATATACTCAAAAGATGCTTCACCATCCTACAAAGATATTGGCTTTCATAGTAGCTTTATTTGTAATAGCCAGAAACTGGAAACAAGTCCCTCAACTGAAGAAAGGATAAAGAAAACATGGTACATCTACAATGAAATACTATTCAGCTATGAAAGCATTATGAGTTTTGCAGGCAAATGGATGGACATTGAGAATATCCTCAGTGACATAACCCAGTTCTAAAAGGACATGCACAATATGTATTCACTTCTAAGTGGCTATTAGCTTTCAAATAGACCCACAGACCCAAGGAGGCTGGACAGGAAGAAGGGCATAAGCAAGGATACTTGAACTTCACATGGAAGGGCAAATGGGATGGCAAATGAAGGAAGGGGAGTGGATAGAAGAGGGGACTGAGAGTAAAGGGGGCAGGGGTTCAGGGTCAGGTCGGTGCAGGGAGGATCAGGCCATGAGAATGAAAAGAAATCTGAAGTCAATGGGGCAGGTGCATCTCCAGGAAGATATGAGAGTCAGAGACCTCAGAAAGGGGAGGCACCCAGGAATCAATGGGGATGTTCTTAGCTGCATCTCACAGCATTGAGTACATGGAGCCTGGGAAGGCTGCCTCCTGTGGCCAGGCAGGAACCCCAGTGGAGCAATAGTGACACTAACCCACCCACAAAACTTTTGACCCAAAATTTATACTGTCTACAAGAAATGCAGAGATTAGGGATGGAAAAGAGTTTCAGTTAATGGCCAACCAATAACTGACCCAACTTGAGATCCATCCCATGTTCTAGCACTAATGCCTGTCACTATTAATGATACTTTGTTATGCTTGCAGACAGGAGTCTAGCATGGCTGTCCTCTGAGAGGCCCAACCCACCAACTGACTCAGACAGAGGCAGACACCCACAACCAAACAGTGGATGTAGCCTGGGGACTCTTATGAAAAAATAGGAGGAATTATAGCCCATGAGAGGATAGAAACTCCACTATGTTCATATCAGCCTTAATTGTAATAGCCATAAGCTGGAAACAACCCACCTATTCCTCAACCAAAGAATTGGTACAGAAAATGTGGTACATTTACACAATGGAATACTATTGAGTTACTAAAAATGAGGACATCATGAATTTTCAGGCAAATGGATGGAACTAGAAAATATCCTGAGTGAGGTAACCCAGATCCAAAAGGACATGCATGGTATGTACTCACTGATAATTGGATATTAGCTAAAATGTACAGAACACCTAGGATACAACCCAGACAATAAGAAGTGTAACAAGCAGAAAGGCCCAAGATAGGGTGCTTAAATCCCACTTAGAAAGAGAAACAAAATAATAATGGGAAGCAGAGGGAAGGAGGGACCTGAGTGGGAAAGGGGAGGGGGTGAGAAAAAGGGGGAAGGGCCAGATATGGGGGTGAGATAGAAAAGAAGCCTTGAGGGCCAAGAGAATGGATGGAAATGTGTAGCCACTGAGGGTAGGGTGTTGGGGAGAACCTGTAGAAAATCCCAGAGACCTAGGATGTGAGAGGTTCCCAGGACTCGATATGGTGGCCTTAGCCAAAATGGCTAGCGGTTGGGAGATGGAGCCTGAAGTTTCCCCTCCAGTAGTTAAACAAGCCCCTCAGTGATAGGATGGAGTCACCAACTCACCTTCAGCATTTTTGACCCAAATTTTTCCTGTCCAAAAGAAATTCAAGGACAAAAATAGAGCAGAGATTGAAGAAATGAGTGCTCAGTGTCTGGCCCAACTTGGGATCCATCCCATGGGCAGGCACCAAACCTGGACACTACTACTGACAGTAAACAGTAGCCTACCATGGTTGTCCTCAGAGAGGCTCTACCAGCAGCTGACTGAGACAGATTCACAGCCAAGCATTGGACCTCAATGTAAGGGTTAGGGGAAGGATTGAAGGAAATGACAGAGATGGCAACCCTATAGCAAGACCAATGGAGTCAACTAGGAGCTCCCAGAGACTAAGCTGCCAACCAAAGAGCATACATGAGCTGGTCCAAGGTTCCTAGCACATTTGTAGTGGAGGACTAACTGCCTTGTTGGGACCTAGTGAAAGAGGATTTGCCTAATCCTATAGAGACTTGATGTCCCAGAGAAGGGATATACCCAGGAGGGGCACCCTCTTAGAGGAGAGATAAGGTGAAGGATTCTGGAGTGGGGGACTGGCTGAGAAACATTTTGGATGTAAATAAATAAGTAATTTAATTAGGCTGAAAGTGAAATAATGAAAAGGTATATATACCAATAGTCGAATAAAACCCGGAGCAGCTAAGGATTTTAATATCAGACAGTCTTAATCTCAGAGCAGAGGTTAATAGCACAAATACAGAAAATTATTTATTGATAAAAGCTTTATCATGAAGTTAGAAACAGTGTGACAGAAGAACCCAAAACACTTCTGTCCCAAGTAATAAAACTATTAGACACAGGAAGAGAAACTGATATATGTACAAGGCAAAGTAAACTGGTTTGTCACAGTGGAGTATCTCTAGGATGTGAAAAGTGCCCAGGACTATCTATATCTATATCTATATCTATATCTATATCTATATCTATATCTATATCTATATCTATATCTATATATCTATATCTATATCTATATCTGTGTGTGTGTGTGTGTATGTATGTATGTATGTATGTATGTATGTATGTATATAGTCAGTGAGAAATGAAAACCAGACCAGGGTGAAAGGATCTCAGCAAGACTGAGGATGAGACAGGTTTACTACAAACAATCAGACTTTATATACCCCTATCAGAAACAGAATATAAAGGCAATTGTCCAGGAAGAATACAATTGTAGTTGCCAGGATACAATGTCTGCATGCTATACAGAGTATCTAATATTAATGCCTCAGAGTAATCGTCCTGTTGATCTTCTACATGCTTTGCTGACTTCTAGGGCACACAGAGCCTGAATGCTTCACTGCCTGAGGGAATGCCTCAGTTTCTCAGGAACTGAAAGGTACAGGGTTCCCTGGAGCCATAGACTCTAAGAAAGCTAGACCAGGAAAAATCCATAATTCCTGCAATCAATGACAAAACAAGCTAGGAAATGTCTAATTTCCCATTAAAAATTATTTAAAAATTTAAAAATTAAGTATTTAAAAATTAAGTAATGCTTTCCTAAGTAACTCATCAAATAAATCAATGGGAGTGTTAATGAGCATGAGGCAGCACAGATGTGTGAAGCAGTAGTTTGTAGGGTTGTGCCTCTGCAGTAAAGAAAAAATTGCAGTGCATGCCATCCCCAATGCCACTGTCACTCAAGGAGCAGCAGGGGGCATCTCGGGAGCTGAGCAGGAGTTAGGAATGATAAGGATTCAATTCGAGTCCCTTCCTGTCAGTGAATGTAGGTGGTGGTAACAGCCTGTAGAAATCACATTAACTGATGCTGAGAGTGTGAAGAGTAAAACCACAATGAAAACTTTGTTATGAAACTCAGCATCCACATACCCTGAGACCAAGCAAAGGCACTCAGAGTCACTTATTACAGGGAAAGAAAAGCATGGAAGAGGATTGGTATGATTATTTATGGAAGCTGGATAATAAAATGTGTTATAGCCATAGAACCTGGTGCTTACCAAAATAGAAAAGAACAAAGTACAGGTTACACAAGAGAACAGGAGTGAATCTTTAAATATTGTTAAACAGCAGGAAAGATGGCTCAACAGTTAAGAACACTTACTTCTCTTGCAGATGATCTAGTCTCTATTTGCCCACTGAAATGTTGCCTCACAGCCATCTGGTACTTCATTCCAGGGCATCTAACACCCTTTCCTGACCACCAAGGCCACCAGGGATGCTTGTGGTACATATACATACATTCAGTCAAAACATTCATACATACAAATAAAAAGCACTGTGCTATTAAAGAGCACACATGTCAGAATGTGTGTTGCATGATGCCATGTTTACAAAGTTGTATAACACACAAAACTGACCTGCAGCTGAAATATCAGGACAGCAATGACTACTAGAAAGGGCACTGGTAACATCAGATCTCACAGGTTGAGCAGCCCTGGGTAAAATGTCCAACATTGAAAGCTACTCTCTCTGCAGAGACTTGCATTATATAGTTGTATGTATTTGCCAATACTCAGGAAATGATACCGTGACTCATCCATTTCACTGTCTCAAATTTTTTCCGTAAGAATCCCAGGCCAGAAAAACCTATAAACAAATGATTGCCTCTGATATGCATATGAAACTATTTAAGGAAGACTGAATTAATAATTGCAATTTGTTTTGAAATGAGTGAAACAGAAGGGCATGTGGATAAATATATTAGGAAGTGGATATAGAGCAAGAATTCAACAACAGAGGAAGGGGGACAAGGACACAGCTGCCCAGCTAAAACCTGTCTAATTCACTATGCTTGACCTCTTTCGGTAAGGCACTGTGGACATTAAACTCTGGATACAGGGTAGAAAACACATCTCAAGACCAAATGTGTAGGACCAGTGAGACATCTCCAGTCTTATTGCAAAGACTGATAACCTGCTTTTAATTCTAACAGCCCACATCTTAGGAAAAAAAGCTATTTCCTGTAACCTGATCTCTGAAGAACACGAACACCATGACATTGACAGGTGCAGCTGTACACACTCATGCTTGTAGACTGAGTAGAGGGCATTGGACCATTCATGGTGGCTTTCCAAGATCAAGAGTATATATTTGAGGAGATAAAACAATCGTGACATGGCAGAGAGTTGGTCAAAACAAGTGTCTTGGAGCAAGTGATTAGCAAAGAAATTGAGGTCTTCAAAAAGCAGCTACACCAGCAGATTCAGAGGTGAAGAATCACAGATGCAGGTGTGCATTGGGAAGTTGCTGGCAACAGAATCAAACAACACCAGGTTTATCATAGCCTAGAGGAAACTGTGTGGAGGAGGGAAGAGAGTCTAGGAGGATGCTGTGGACAGTGGCATTCAGAGGCCAGAGGGAGACTGACCTCCTACTCAGGATGCCGAGGCTTCTGTCCAAACCAAGAAAAAGCTGGCATCCTCCACTATGATGGCAAAGCATCCCAACTGGAGAGGAACAGGTGAGTCAACCCACACCTCCCTGGGCATTGCTGCTATGAGAATCAGATTGCTTGTTCTCTCTTCTCTCAGAGGTGTAAGGACCATGGTGCCACTGGACACAGTTCTCAAGTCCAAGCTAAGAGGAGTTCGTTGAATATTGGGGTCTGTGTAATTTTCTCCAATGCATGATACCAAAAGTCTCTACATCAGAGATAGGTACCCAGAATATAAACACACAGTAAGCCTCAAACCTGGATGGCCACACTTCCATAAGGAAATGGCCAGTGGGTCCTCCAAAGGGAGCACAGTACATGTACATCTGCCACATAAATTAACTTTCTACTCTTTGACATGACATAAGATTCTCGTCATACACCCCAAATAGTTCATCAACAGCTGGATCAAATCACATTTGTGCCTTCTGCCTGCTCAATGGAAACAGGGAAATAACTTTCTGAGGGCTACTTTGACATCCTTGTTCCTCAGAGAATAAATGACAGGGTTCAGAGTAGGGCTGACTGCTGTGTACAATAAGGTAACCAGCTTGCTATTCTCCAAGGAGGATCCAGAACCAGGCTGCAAGTAGGTGTAGATGACAGTGGAGTAGTACAGGATGACCACCACCAGGTGGGCGGAGCAGGTGGAGAAGGCACGCTTCTTGCCCTCTGAGGAGCGGATGCGCAGGATACTGGCAATGATGAAGCTGTAGGATATCATAGTGAACACGAAGTTGACCACACCAAAATAAACATCTGCAAGAACTATCATAATGTTGTTGAGGGTAGTTGGGCTGCAAGACAGAAGCAACAGTGTTGGGACTTCACATAAAAAGTTACGAATTTGGTTGGGGCCACAGAAATTGAGTCGTGCCATCAGGCCAGTGTGCACAGATGTGTTAGCTATGCCAATCACCCACACAATGCCTGCAAGCAGGACACAGATGGGCCAGCTCATCAGCATGCTGTAGTGCAGTGGATGGCAGATGGCCACATAGCGGTCATAGGCCATGACAGTGAGCAGCAGCAGCTCAGCTGCCAAAATCCAGGTCATGAAGAAGATCTGGGTCAAGCATCCCTTGTAAGAAATGTGGCTGCTCTTACCCACCAGACCCTCCAGCAGCTTGGGAAGAACAGTGGATGTACAGACAATGTCCAACAGAGCCAGGTTTGCAAGGAAGAAATACATGGGAGTGTGAAGACTTGGGTTGAGGGTGATAGCTATGATAATGAGGGTGTTTCCTGCAAGAGCCAGGATGTAAAGAAGTGAGAAAAAGACCAAGAAAAGAGCCTGGAGCCTGGGATCTCCAGAGAGTCCCTGCAGGACAAACTCTACCACAGTTGTGTAGTTGCTTACTGCCATTTGAAAGTAAGTCCTGGAAGTTACACAGCTGGAGATGATCAAGGAGACACAGGGCATTGGGCAGCCATCATTTCACACAGAGTCCAGCCAGCTGTGAGTAGGAGTCCTTGTCATGGGTACAGTTGCTGTAGAAATGATAACATCATCTATCAACATAGTGTGACAATGTGAGCATGAACTCTGCAATCTGAATATAGTACACCCAGAACAAAAAAACCCCTGCTTTTGATGGGCAGTATCCTGCTACCACTTCTATTTGCTTTAACATAGATCATGTCCAAAGATGCCCTGAGAACTGAAGCTTTGCTAAGCATGTATACCAGCCAGCCAAGGCATACCAAGGAGCAGTCTGTTCAGCAGCATAGACTTTTTGGACCTAGAGCGAACCATCCTTATCAAGGGGTGGGCCAGCCTTCTCAGAGGCAGGCAGGAAAACAGTTTGGGCAAGCATGATTGGGGATCTGGAGTGGTTTAGAATATGGAGAAGTTATACCATAGTGTCTCTTTTGTGAACACTACACTTTCTATTTCTCCACTGCCACCCTAAGTCACTCCCTGTGTATGATAATCCCAGTGAGTCCAACAGGTATCACTCACTTCCCCAGGAAGGCTTGTGCCTGTCAGAGAAAAAAAACCAGGCTGTGCCAAGGCTGGAAACAACATGAAAGGCATAGACCCAGCTTCAAACCAGGTCCTAAATGTCTAGGCTATCACTCCTATGCACCTTCAAGTCTGTCTTTCCTTTACCTCATACACATATATATCTCTAATCATCCAGGATTCTCCAAGCATATGTGCCTCTCAGGCAGAGAAGAATTCTGACTGATCAGCATGCAGAGAAAAGAGCTCTGCCCCTTTCTAGGATCTGATGGTAGTTAGCAGGCCCAGACCCATCCTGGAGACTCCATGAGTGAGATGTTGAATACATGAGAATGAAGAACTCACACAGGGTATATGATGAACAAGGAAGATATTCTTCCACTGTGAGTGCACAGATCAAGGTCTTTGTCCTACAGGGTGAACTTGAGAGCAGGGCCTGAGCTTTTGATAGTTCTATCTCCTCCCACTGAAGATATAAGCTACCCATAGAACCTTCAGGACCCATACTTTTCCCCACAAAAGCACAGATGGATCTGTCAGCATTCCTTGCACATACCTAATGGCCTCATATGGAAGGCAGTGCTTCTCAACTGAACCTCCAAATCCTCTCTGTCTACATCTCAGCCTCAGTACTTGTATACCTGTAACTCTTCAGGCTACATTTTTGTGCCCTGAACTGTGTACCAGATACACAGGAAACTATCATGCTTCTCTAGAGATCCAGATCTACCTCAGAGCCAAGCCGTAGGGTAAGAATTCTGTTCACACTGATAAATGGGCCAGATAGGTCACTGAGCACACTTACAGAGCTAAGCAAGCATTTAAAGTTTCAAACTGAAATTATGAAGCAAGGTGATTCTGGTAACAGTTGTGTTTTCATTTTCATACACTAAAATAGATCAGAGCAAACCCAAATCTCTTTTGAGAATCATCCCTCCAGCACAGAAAACAAAAAAGAAGAAAGAGAGAAAGGAAGAAAGAAAGAAAGAAAGAAAAAGAAAGAAAGAAAGGAAGGAAAGAAAGGAAGGAAGAAAGGAAGGAAGGAAGAAAAAGGGAGAAGTCAGATGCACAAAAGGAAGAAATGAATAGAGGAAGAAGAAACTCACTTGGAAGTAGAAGCTGTCCATGGCTCCCCATCTAAACCCAAGATGTTGACACATGTCAGGAAGAATGTACATTGTGGCACAGAGAGCCCTTTGTTTCTTTTGTTTGCTTTTGACCTTAATGTAGGGTCTGTCCCCCTGGGATGGACACTGAGTTTGCTTGGAACTGGCCCTCAGAGATCAATTACCCAAATTGAAGTAAACAGTAGTCCCTGTGGGTCATAGTTGCCAAGGACCCTAAGGCATAGAGAGAGCAGAAGGTTGAGGTCATATGCACAGCTCTAAGACACTGACCTCCCCCTATGGTGATTTTCCTCCTGGGTATGCCTTCAAGATAACTTGGCTGAGAGTCATGTACCCCTGATTCCTATAGGAAAATATATTTCTTGTTAACAAACAGGTCCTCAGCATAGTCTATGGGTTTCCTTCACCTCATTTTATCATTACATCATTGCATCACTACATCATCTTGGTATGACATAGTCCTATCAATAAACCAATACTGATTAGTTCATCATTGTATGGGGAGAGAAAGCATGGGCCACTCTCATGCATTGCCTAGGGAGTGCGTAGTCACTGTGTTAAATCACAGTTGAGGTTGAACCTGAATGGATGCAACTTTTCACTGCAGTTTTAAAATCCTCCTCTGATGACAGAGTGTGTGAAGACTGTGGATGTGAGAGTCAACACTGATGTCCAGGACTTGTCCACCATGCTCTGTGGCATGAGCCCTTAGCAGCAGATTGGCTTCCCTGAGTAGCCAGAAGACACATAGCAGAGGAGAACAGTGCAGAAAGTAACTCATTCAGAATCAGTCATTACAAAAACTGAAAGGAGATAAAATAATCCAAACATCACAAACCAAATGACCACTGGCCACCTTAAGTTCCAAAACCTCCAAAGTCCTTGAACTCTGTCAATATACACATTCTCAATCTCTCCCAAAATGTCACACACTTGATGAAAAACAAATGCAACACTTGAAGCACAACTAAAGATTTGAGCAATTCCTAGAGCATTCCCCTACACTGGAGAAAGGAACCTTCACAGGACCCAGGGCTTCTCCTCCTATTGATGCTAGACAATGCCACCCTCTGCTACATATGTAGCTGAAGCCATGGGCCCCTCCATGTGTATGTACTCTTTGGTTGGTGGTTTAGTCCCTGGTAGCTCTGAGGGGGGTGTCTGATTGGTTATTTTTGTTCTCCCTATGGGGTTGCAAACCCTTTTAGCTCCTTCAGTCCTTTCTCTAACTCCTCCATTGGGGTCCCTGTGCTCAGTCAACTTGCCATAAAGAGATGAAACTGAGTTATAAAACTAATAAATATTCAAAGGTTGTAAACCTAGTTTAAGGATAAAGCATGGTCCAAAATAAGTCAACACGTTTATAGCATATAAGCCTCAAAACTGGGGCTAATTAGTTCATGGAAAATTGATGTTCTTCTGCCCCTCAATGACCTGGGACAGCAGTCCTCCACAGAGAAGTGTACCCACACAGTCCAGCAATGAAATGTGGTAGGGTGGCCACAGACCTAACAACTACCCACAGGGCTGGTGAGGATTTTGTCTTCTCACTGGACAAATGTGGTGGTTTGGCTGCTGGAATGGCCACATGCAGTGAAAAGCTAAAAGCTAATCAGCAGGGAAGAACAGTAGGGTCTAGAACTTGAAAGAGCTGGTCAGCCCTGCATCTGGCCTGTATTCTGCTCCTTGAAGCAGCACCTACCACCACCACTTCATCTCAGGTATGAAAGCACAGAATACAGGAGACTTTGAGTCCTAAGATCAAAAGGTACAGTGAGCTACATTTTTCATTTTTATTTAGCAAATTGGCTTGATATAAAATTAACTCAAACAAATCAGTAACTTTCCTTTATTCAAATGATAAATGGGCTGAGAAAGAAAACGGGAAAATAACACCCTTCACAATAGTCACAAATAATATAAAATATTGTGGGTAACTCTAACCAAGCAACTGAAAGATCTGTATGACAAAAACTTCAAGTCTCTCAAAAAAGAAATTGAAGAAGACCTCAGAAAATAGAGAGATCTCCCATGCTTATGGATTGGTAGAATTAACATAGTAAAGATGGCCATCCTACCAAAAGCAATCTACAGATTCAAGGCAATCCCCATCAAATTCCAACAGAATTTTTCAAAGACATGGAAAGAGCAATTTTCAATTTCATATGAAAAACAAAAATCCCAGGATAGCAAAAACAATTCTTTACAATAAAAGAACTTAAGCAGGAATGATCATCCATGACCTCATGTTGTATTACAGAGCATTAGTGATAAAAACTTCATGGTATTGCTACAGAGACGAGTTGGTCAATGGAATAGAATTGAAAACCCAGAAATAAACCTGCAGACGTATAGGCACTGTATGTTTGACAAAGAAACCAAAAATATACAATGGAAAAGAGAAAGCATCTTCTGTAAATAGTGCTGGTCTAACTGGCAGTCAGTTATGTAGAAAAATGAAATCCATTTTTTGTCACCTTGCACAAAATTCAAGCCCAAATGTATCATTTTTATTTAGGATGTAACTATAAGATTGTTTCCTCTCTGATCCCAAACAGAAAAGGGGGGCTCAGAAGAGGAAAGCTAATGGAAACTGGTCATGAAGGCTCTATGAACGCAACTTCTGATGACATTCAATGGAGAACACACAACAACATTTCCTTATCCATAACACAACCAGTGCATTATAAGGACTGACCATGCATGTAGTAATGTAGGAGCTCCTGCTCACTATCCCTTTAGGTAATTGGATGCATAAACATCCATCATGGAGTTAGGTAGACTTGTCTGGGCTACATCTAAGGAGAGCAGTTCTTAGATTATCTCAGTGACTGCCTTCTCATGAGAATTAAGTTAAACTAGAAATGATTTGTAGATGACCTTGGGCCATCCTTGTTCAGTAGGATGGGGTGGTCAGACTTTGGCTTTTCTCTTTGCTTGTGGTATACAGGAACTCCACTTGTTGACGTCCTGGAGTTACCTTGGGGCTGGTACACAGGGGGCTGTTCAATGCCAGGTTTCAGTCACTGGAGGCCAATTTGTTCCCTTTGTAGTGGCGCTGTCTCATGCAGTAGTTTGGACATAAAGAGCTCCTAGGACTACATTTAGTTATAATCTCTGAAGACGAATATATCAATAGCTTCACATGCCTACAATGATCCAACGTTAGATGGATTACTCCTTGAGCTCCAGAGGAATAGGCATCAGATCTGGGCCATAGTTACTTATGAAAAGTAGAAAGGCAACCCAATACCCAAGCATGGCTGTCTCCAGAGCCCATCCTATTCTAAAATGTATTGGAGCACCCAAATCTTGGCATCCTGTACAGTTCTACCCACTATATGCAACTCTAAGAGCTTGTCAATCTGATTCACTTACATTGGGCTGGGAGGCCATCCCATATGGACAAAATCCTGGGCTCCCTCCCATAAGATCCCTTTCCAGGGAAGCCTTATTTCTCCCTCTGAGTCTAGCCAGCTCCGCTCAGCCTGAGATGCTTTCTGTGATTCTAGGTGTAGACTTGTTTTTGTGTTTGTCTTGTGTTTATCAAGATAGCCTTATTATGGTAGTTCAGATTGGTCTTTAACTCCAGATCATTTCATTATAGCTTCTGCATGCTGGGATTATTGGTATGCCCCACATTACCTGATTTATCTATGCTGGGGACAGCATACAATGACAGGGACAGGGACTGCCAGCAGTAGGCCAGGATGGAGACATCTCAAAAGCCCACAACAGCTCTTTTTAAAAATTGGTTGTTTCCATTTCTCCTAACCTTAGCCCTGGACAATGGCTGTATAGATTTCATTTGTGTGTAACTGCCTTTCAGTTGGCCTTGGTGTACATAATTATTCTATTATATCTGACTTTCCTACTTCTTTCTCCTGCTCTGGTGAGTTCTGTGAAACTAGATGTTCCTTGATGTTATGATTCTTAAACAATTGGAAATTGAGGCATAGGGGCACAGCACAGCACAGCACAGCACAGTCCTAATGGCCCATGTCCACACTGTGTGTTCTCATCTTGGAAACAGTGTAATAACTGCACAATAGCAGTTCCAGATTAATGCTTGACTTACAAAGAAACTTTAAAGAAATTAATAGAAAATCAATTAGAGCCAACATGGGGACCCTAAGAAAGGAAAAAGTTATTGAAGTTAGGAATTAAGTTTTATATAACATTTGAGAGTGATTCCTGGATAAGGAAGTATAAAATATATAAAACTATATACTAGTAAAGTCAAAATACTGGAACTCTTATGAGAGTACTGTGTGTGTAAGGAACAGAAAGCTAGCAGAACTACTGAGTTAAGGGTTAACTTGATTCTTTCTGGCCACTGCCTAGCAGCTTTGCCTATGTCATTTATCATTAGAGCTTCCCAGGAAAATGCAAGGAGCTGACCTCGGAGCTTTGAGCTCTGAAGTATAATAAGTTAAAAGTTAAAGTTTAAATAATGATAAGTTTACAGTTATTATTATTTTGGCCACAGGCCTGGGAATAGGGGAAGCTTGGAACTTTGGGGAACAATTGTAATTCTTAGTTCTTTGTGGGATGTGGTTATTCTTTTGAACTTGATTTGACAATGATTATACAATGTCTTTTTTCTACCTACTTTTCAATTATCAATAAAAGACTGGGGCAAGAGAAAGACTGGAGAGCATGAGAAGAGCATGTAAAGAGTGAGTGAAGAGAGAATGTGAAGAATGAATGAGAGACTGCATGAGGGAGCAAATGAGAGAGCGAGTCTGAAAACAAATGTGAGAGTGAGTGAGAGAGCATGAGAGAGAGCATGAGAAGATAATGAAAAGATTGAGTGAAGAGAGAATGTATACGAAGATTGTGTGTGTGAGTGAAAGGAGAGTGCATGTGGTGTGTGTGAGATATGTGTGAGGTGTGTATGAAGAGTGTGTGTGAGAATGAAAGGGTAAGAAAACAAAGGTGTGCATGAGTGTGGGACTTCGAGAAAAGAAAACCACAATAGAAAAAGCAGAGTGCACAAGAGAATGCACAGTCTTTGCAGCCTCAAGCTGAGAGAGAGAGAGAGAGAGAGAGAGAGAGAGAGAGAGAGAGAGAGAGAGAGTTCAAGCCTTGAAATTGCCTGTCAGTTTGTACCCAAAGAGTAGTCTGTGTATATTTATTTGCACCTTCCAGATATCCCTGCTTCCAGTTGAGAACTCTGATCCTGTGTCAAGGCTGGACACCAGCGTATCCATAAGTTTGTATTGGCTGGAAGATAAGGAAAACATTAACAAAGACATCCCAAGAGTAAGTGTGTTACAAAATCACTAGCTTCTGTGCAATGTGTGTTTGGCTCACACAACCATTTACTCTAAATACGTAATTCCTGGATGGCTTCCCATGTGTAAACTGTGCTAGCCTTACTATTTTCTCCTCACTGGCCTGAGTGTCCAGCAAGTGCATCCAGCTTATATCAAAATAAAACTAATGCTCCCTCCTTCATCTGCATCACCGAGGCCAATAGTGTCTGGTAGAAATTTCTGGGAAACAAAAACCCAAATGTTACTTCAAGGAAGCTACTGAAAGGCTAGTAGTGTCAATTGTAACCTTGAAACCTAGAGGAAGCTGGTCTTTCCTGACGTGGGGATCCGTCAGGGACAGGTGTGTGTTGATTTGAAAAACAAATGACTCCCATAACTCAGGTAATTGAACACTTGGCTGCTAGTGATGTCACTGGAGAGGTTTAGGATGTGTGACCTTGCTGGTGGAATCACTGAAGGTGAGCTTTGGTTTTATAACCTTGCCATGGCTCCAGTTTCCTCTCTTTGCTTTATGTTCATGGCTAAAGATATAATCTTTCAACTTCCTGCTCCAGCCACTTGCCACCATGCCTGCTTCTTGCTGCTATACATCAAGAATACATAGACACTGATCCTTCTAGAAATGTCAACCCAAAAGAGACCCTGCTATGTACTCCCTATATACTAATCACAACAACAGAGAAGAAACATATTCAGATAAGGAGAATGCTCTCCACTGGAGAATGGAGCATCAGTGGCATATGTACCATTTGGTAGAAAATCAGACCTCAGCAATGTTTCCCATTGGCTCACCTTGCCTGCATCAAACCCATGCTTCCCATTGACTCAGCCTTAGCCATGGGCCCTGTTCACTGTGGCCTTTCCCATCTGTCATATCTGCAAACATTTCCCTTCACAATACAGGACATGCCTTCTGTCAGTCCAGGAGCATTGTTGCCCACTAAACATGAAAGAATGTACTCAGAGCCACCACTCCATATGTTGAATGACACAAGTCATTCTTACTCAGAACCATTGTGGGCTGATATCATTGCAGTTTCCTCCTAGATTGAAACATTTCACCTTGAATTAAGCAGCCTATGCTAGAAGGGCCAAACAAACAAAATAAAAAAAAAAGCTTCAGTAAGTCCCTAAAACTAATCAGATTCACTATGTCCCTCCTATTCAAGAATAAATAATACAGACTTCTGAGAGTCACCTTCAGACAAGCCAAGCTACAAGACCAACTGTCTGGAAGAAGAAGAAGAAGAAGAAGAAGAAGAAGAAGAAGAAGAAGAAGAAGAAGAAGAAGAAGAAGAAGAAGAAGAAGAAGAAGAAGAAGAAGAAGAAGAAGAAGAAGAAGAAGAAGAAGAAGAAGAAGAAGAAGAAGAAGAAGAAGAAGAAAGGAAAAGAAGAAGAAGAAGAAGAAGAAGAAGAAGAAGAAGAAGAAGAAGAAGAAGAAGAAGAAGAAGAAGAAGAAGAAGAAGAAGAAGAAGAAGAAGAAGAAGCAGCAGCAGCAGCAGCTATTCCAACTTCCTGAGATAGGTTTAGACTAACTGAATCCCTTGGAAAGAATACTGTCCAACTTCCCTAGCTGCCTGCAGACTGTACAATATGCTCCAGGTTCCCAAATGTCGTGAACTGTCACCCAAGATGCAGTTGACTTTGGTGATACAGTCTTTGAATACTTTCAGTCTCCTGTAAGTAACCATTTCTCCACATTTCTGTAGATAATCCCTCCTTCATGTTCTTGTAAGTAACTCCAGGACCCCAAAGCTGAGAAAGTGGCCTCCTGTTGATAGGAGATGGAGCTATGGTCATTAAGGTTGAGGACATCTGGACTATGTGTGTACTGGGCTCTTGTTACTTCCCACTACATACTCTGCCAATTGAGGTGTGGTGAAGGATAAGTTTCTGAGTGTGATTTATGAATCAGAAGCTAAGGCCAGGCTGACAGTGACAGGGGACATGTCCTTCCAATGGGGAGTGCCACAATGAAGGGTACACAGTATTATCAGGCCACTCTCATCCAGCTTTCAAATGCAGCATGAAAAGACATTTCAGGTTCCTGAATTTTACATATTTCCAGAGAATGTTCTAAAACAGAAAACAGTCCTTGATATATATTTATTGGCACTCCAAACACACTATGTACCTTGCTTACTCCATCCCACAGTGCTCCAGAAGGGTTTACAGGGATAGGGGTGTGGGTGACTATGCTGTACTGTCTCTGTTCCCAATTCTATCCAGCAAACCAAGATCAATACAATAATGGTGTAGGTTGGGCTGGAAGCTCTGGGAACCTGCTCCTGAGGTCAATCTTCATTCTTCATTTCTTCTGAACGTTTACTAATGAAGACCAGATGGTGAGTTCATTTCCTGTTAGCCATCTACTGCTGGCCAGAGGACCCATCAGTGTGGTCTGTTTCCCTGGTGAGAGTCCCTTGGAGAAAACAAATTTTTCATTTGAAAGTGGCTATCAATTGGACATAGTTTCTCTGTTAGGGATGAGGGTTTGTGTCCACTTTCCCTTTCACCTCAGAGGACTCCATCTGGTCCAGATCCATGCGGGTGCCTCAGTCTCTGTGAGTTTTATGTGTGCCAGCCCTGTTGTACCTTGATGCCGTGGCGGACTCCATCCTTCTGTCTCTTACATTCTTGCCACCTTCTCTACCACAGAGTTCTCTGAGCTCTGAGGAGAAGGACTTACTGGAGTCATTCTTTTTAGAGATAAGTGTCCCAATGTCTCTTTCTCTGTATATTGTCTCACTGTCAGGTCTCTGTATTTGTCCCATCTGCTAAAGGAGGAAGAGTTTCTGATGTTGGCTGAGCAAGGCACTGATCTAATCTCTGAAAATAGTAGACTATTGCTAGGAGTCACTTATAACTAAGTTCCTTCAGTAAAGCAGTAGTATTTTATTTTCCCCTTGGTCCCTACCTGTCTTACCCACCCAAGCAGAATCAAGTAAGGGTTTCATATCATGGAGTAGGCCTTAGAGCTGGTATTGGATGGTTACTACCAAAAGCCTTGCACCACTATTATTTTTGCAGGCAGGTCATTCTTGTAAGCTAAAGTATTTGTAGCTGGACTGGTGTTTACCCTTCTCCTTTGGTAGTACAGTCTATCTTCTAATACCATGAATACTATTCCATAAGGGTTAAGGTTTTAGGTAGGCCACATATCAACCATGCCTAGTATGGTGGTTTGAATAAGAATGGCCCTGATAGGCTCATATATTTGAATACTTAGTCACCAGTCAGTGGCATTATATGAGAAGGATAAGAAGGTGTGGCCTTGTTGAAGAAAGTGTCATAGGAGTAGTCTTAGAGGTTTCAAAAAGCTCTCACCAGGCCCAATCTCTTTCTCTCCCTCTCTCTCCGTGTGTGTGTGTGTGTGTGTGTGTGTGTGTGTGTGTGTGTGTGTGTATGCATATATTTTTTTCTCACTTTTTTCCTCCCCTTCTCCCTCTTCCCCTATCTCTGGATCAAGATGTAACTTTCAGCTACCACTGCAATGCAATGTATGCTGCCATGCTCCTACCACGCTCTCTGTCATGATGATAATGGACTAAGCCTCTGAAAATGTCACCAAGTTCCTAATTCAATGTTTTCATTTATAAGAGTTGCCTTGTTATGGTGTTTATCCACAGAAATAGACACTTGAACTTAGTCACCTGGAACTGGAAACCTAAGCAACCTCTAGGGGCTAGTGAGATTATGGAACTTAGAAAAGACTATACTATTGCCACCTTGCTAGACCAGCTAGTTCTCTACTACATTCAAATTCTTATCCTTATACCAACAGATAAATGTAGCTATAACCCCTCATCAAAGAAACTTCTGTTTTTTCATCAAATGGACATCATCACAGAAAACCACAACTGGACATAATGCAGATGTCAATGGATTGTGGGTAGTCCAACCCCAATAGATACATGTGCTCTTGAATCTATGGCTCAGGGAACATTGAGAAAGAGGGAGCAGGAAGATTGTAAGATAAGAACCAAAATACCAAGAAGTCTTCTGTAAGCAATCTATCCTATATACAGCTGTATAAAAAACCACCAAATAATAGCAATATCAATGAATACATTAATATGTTGGGGGAAAATTTTTAAGTATTCTTTCCCTAGACAAAGAACTACAAGCAACTATTGACTGCTAGGAGGAGAATTAGCCTCACCCAGGTGTGTCCTCTTATTACCTGCCTAATGCAAATAGCCTTGAAACCATACAAACAATAAAAACAAAATATATATGTACATTATAAGTTAGGTATGGGCCTTGAATTCCTGATCTCTCCAATATTTTTAACATGAATGGGTGTCGTATTTGATCAAAGGCTATTTCAGCATCTAATAAGATGATCATGTGAGTTTTTTCTTTGAGTTTGTTAATGTAGATTATTTTAATAGATTTTCATATATTGAACCAACCTTACATCCATGAGATGAAGCCTACTGGATTGTTGTTGATGATTTTGATGGGTTCTTGGGTTCTGTTTGCAAGATTTTTTTTTAAAGATTTATTCATTTATTATATATAAGTACACTGTAGCTGTCTTCAGATACACCAGAAGAGGGCATCGGATCTCTTTACAGATGGTTGTGAGCCACCATGTGGTTGCTGGGAATTGAACTCAGGACCTCTGGAAGAGCAGTTGGGTGCTCTTAACCATTGAGCCATCTCTCCAGCACCGCAAGAATTTTATTTAGGGTTTTTGCATCTATATTTATAATTAAAATTGGTCTGAGGTTCTCTTTTTGTGTTGGGTTTTTGTGTGATTTAGTTATCAGCATAATTGAGGCTTCATAGAATGAATTAGGTAGTTTTTCTTCTGTTTTTATTTTGTGAAATACTTTGAGACATATTGATATTAAGTCTTCTTTGTAGATCTGATAGAATTCTGCACCAAAGCCATCTGGTCCTGGACCTTTTTTGGTTGGGAGACTTACTTCTAATGACTGCTTCTATTACCTTAGGGGTTATGGGCCTGTTTAGACGGTTTATCTGATCTTGATTTAACTTTGAGACCTGTTATCAATCTAGGAAATTACTCACTTCATCTAGATTTTCCAGTTTTGTTGAGTATAGCCTTTTATAGTAGGATCTCATGATCTTTTTTTAATTTCTTCAGTTTCTGTTGTTATGCCTCCCTTTTCATTTCTGATTTTGTTAATTTGCATACTATCTCTCTGCCCTTTCCTTAGTTTGCCTAAGGGTTTATCCATCCTGTTGATTTTCTCAAAGAACCAGCTTTTGGTTTTGTTATTCTTTGTATTGTTCTGTTTGTTTCTATTTGTTTGATTAGAGCCCTGAGTTTGACTGGTTTCAGCTTTCTTACTCCTCTGGGCATGTGCTTCTTTTTGTTTAGGGCTTTCAGGTGTGCTGTTAAGCTGCTAGTGTATGCTCTCTTCAGTTTCGTTATGGAGGCACTCAGACCTATGAGTTTTCCTCTTAACACTGCTTTCATCATGTCCCATAAGATTGGGTATGTTGTGTCGTTATTTTCATTAAATTCTAAAAAGTCTTTAATTATTTAATTTCTTCCCTGACCAATTATCATTGAGAGATGTTCAGTTTCCATGAGTATGTGGGATTCCTGTTGTGTTTGTTGTTATTGAAGACAAAGCTTTAGTGCATGGTAATCTGATAGGACACATGGGATTATTTCAATTTTCTTGTATCTGTTGAGGGTTGTTTTGTGACTGATTATATGGTCAGTTTTGGAGAAGATACCATGAGTTGCTGAGAAGAATTTATATTCTTTCATTTTAGGGCGAAATGTTCTGTATATATCTGTTAAATTCATCTGGTTTATAACTTCTAATAGTTTCGTTGTGTCTCTGTTTTGTTTCTGTTTCAATGACCTATTTCTTGGTGAGAGTGGAGTGTTGAAGTCTCCCCTATTATTGTGTGGGGTCCAATGTGTGTTTTGAGCTTTAGTAAAGTGTTTTTTCATTAATGTGGGTCCCTTGCATTTGGAGCATAGATGTTCAGCATTGTGACTTTCTCTTGGTGGATTTTTCCTTTGATGAATCTGAAATGTCCTTCTCTAGTTTATTTTGTGATTTTTGGTTGAAAGTCTATTTTATTGAATATTAGAATGACAACTCCTTCTTGTTTCTTGGGACTGTCCAATTGGAAGACTTTTTTCAGCATTTTAATCTGAGGTAGTGTCAGTTTGTCATTGAGGTGTGTTTCTTGTATGCAGAAAAATGCTTGATCCAACTTGCATATCCAGTCTGTTAGCTTATGTCTTTTTATGGGGGAATTGAATCCACTGATATTGAGATATTAAAGGCAGATGATTGTTAGTTCCTGTTTTGTTTTCTGTGGTAGGTGTCATTATACATACGTGATTCTCTACTTTTGTTTTGTTGTGAGATGATTAATAGTTTGTGTTTTCTTTGGTGTAGGTACTCTCCTTATGTTGTAGTCCTTCAAGAATCCTCTGTAGGGCTAGATTGGTAGGTAGATATTGTTTAAATTTGGTTTTGTCATGGAATATTTTAGTTTATCTATGATGATTTAGTGTTTTGAAGAGTTTCCTAGCCTGGGCTGGCATATGTGTTCTCTTAGAGTATGCATGACCTCTGTTCAGTATCTTCTGGCTTTTAGGGTCTCTGTTGAGAAGCCCAGTATAATTCTGATATGCCTTTATATGTTGCATGACTTTTTTCTCTTACAGGTTTTAATATTCTTTCATTGTTCTGTGCATTTAGTGTTATTATGTGACAAGAGGATTTTCTTTTCTGGTAAATCTATTTGGTGTTCTGTGGGCTTCTTATACATTTATCTCTTTCTTTATTTTGGAGAAGTTTTCATCTATGATTTTGTTAGAGATGTTTTCTGGTTCTTTGAGCTGGGAATCTTTTCTCTTTTCTGTTCCTATTATTCATGGGTTTGTTCTTTGCATTGTATTCCAAATTTTCTGGATGTTTTGGATTAGGAGTTTTTTATGTTTTCTATTTTCTTTGACTATTGTGTCAATATCTTCTATGGTATCATCCATACCTAAAATTCTCTCTTCTACCTCTTGTATTCTGTTGTTGATGCTTGCATCTGTAGTTCCTGAACTCTTTCCTAGGTTTTCCATTTCCAGGGTTGCCTCCATTTATTATTTCTTTATTGTTTCTACTTCCATTTTTAGGTCTTGGACTACTTTGTTTAGGTCCTTCATTGTTTGATTATGGTTTCCTGTATCTCTCTAAGGAATTTATGTTTCCTCTTTAGGGGCTTCTATCTGTTTACCTGTATTTTCCTTTCAGTGAGTTATTTATATCCTCCTCAAAGGACTCTATTATCTCCATGAGATAGGATTTTAGCTCAGCTTTATCATTTTCAAGTGTATTGGTGTATTCAGGGCTTGATGTGGTGGGAAAACTGTATTCTGATGGTGCCAAAGTATAATGTCTTCTGTTGCTTATGATCTTGCACTTTACTCTTGCCATCTGATTGTATCTGGTGTTAACTATCCCGGGTGTCTCTGTCTGGAGCCTCCCTCCTGTGTCCATGGGTTGCTGCAGGTCTTCTGGTAGGCCTAAGGCCCTGGCTGCAGCAGATCTCCTGAGAGACTTTCAGAGTGTGAAGTTTTCAGAGGGGCAGATAAGCTGATCTGCCCTGGCAGGAAGGGAGGTGAAGTTTGAGTGGAGATGATGGGTCCTGGGTCTGCTGAAGTTATTTGGGAGGGTTTCTTACCTGTTGCCCTGAGTGCAACAGATCTCCTGGGAGATGTTCAGACTGTGGGGTCTTCAGAGGGGCAAACAAGCTGGTGATCTGCCCTGGGAGAAGGTGCAGGCTGGAAGAGATTTTTATCTTCTTATTGGAAAAAAAACTTTTTACACTATATATTTTGATCAGACTTTCCCCTATGCCGATTGACCCAATTCTATGTCCTCTTTCCTTCTTTAAAAAATAAATAAGCAAAATAAAAAACAAAAACAAGAAACATGCCCCCCACACACACAAATCAAAATTCCTACAGAATCAACTAACCTGGGGCCATAGAAGCTCACAGAGACTAGACCACCAACCAGAGTGCACTCATGGGACTGACTTAGCCTCTGTACACATATGTAAAAAATGTGCCTATGGTGAAGGGTGTGTTTCCCTAATTTCTTTCCTGTTTATCCTTTGAGTAGAGGAAGGCTACTAATTTATTTGAGTTAGTTTTATATTCAGCCACTCTGCTGAAGTTGTCAGGTTTAAAAGTTCCCTGGTAGAATTTTTGGGGTCACTTAAGTATACTATCATATCACCTGCAAATAGTGATATTTTGGCTTCTTCCTTTCCAATTTGTATCCCCTTGACCTCCTTTTGTTGTCTGGTTGCTCTGGCTACGTCTTAAGTTCTAAATTGAAGAAGTAGGGAGACAGTGGGCAGCCTTCTCTAGTCCCTGATTTTAGTGGTATTACTTCCAGTTTCTCTCCACTTAGTTTGAGGTTGGCTACTAGTTTGCTATATATTGCTTTTAAAATCTTTAGGCATGGGCTTTGAATTCCTGATCTTTCCAAAGACTTTCCCATAAAAGGTTGTTGAATTTTGTCAAATGTTTTCTCAGCATCTAATGAGATGATCATGTGTTTTTTTCTTTCAGCTTATTTATATAGTGGATTATATTGATAGATTTCCATATCCTGAACAATCCCTGCATCCCTGGGATGAAGCCTACTTGATTGTGATGGATGATCATTTTGATGTATTCTTGGATTCAGTTTGTGAGAATTTTGTTGAGTATTTTTGCATCTATATTCATAAGGGAAATTGTTCTGAAGTTCTCTTTCTTTGTTATGTTATTGTGTACTTTAGATATAAATTTAATACCTGAGTGTGACTCTAACCAAGCAACTGAAAGATCTGAATGACAAGAACTTCAAGTCTCTGAACAAAGAAGTTAAAGAAGATCTTAGTAGATAGAAAGATCTCCCATGCCCATGGTTGGCAGGATTACTATAGTAAAAATGGCCATTTTGACGAAAAGCAGTCTACAGAGTCAATGCAATCCTCATCAAAATTTCAGCTCCATTTTTCATAGACTTAGAAAGAGCAATTTGCAAATTCGTTTGGAAACACACACACACACACACACACACACACACACACACACACACACACACACAGAAACCCAGGATAGTGAAAACCATTCTCAACAATAAAAGAACTTCTGTGGGAACCATCATCCCTGACTTAAAGCTGTGTTACAAAGCAATAGTGATAAAAACTACATGGTATCGGTACAGAGACAGGCAGGTAGATGAGTGGAATAAATTGAAGACCCAGAAATGAACCCTCACATTTATGGTCATTTGATCTTTGACAAAGGAACTAAAACCATTTAGTGGAAAAAAGACAGCATTTTCTATAAATGGTGCTGGTTCAACTGGAGGTCAGCATGTAGAAGAATGCAAATCAAACCATTCTTACCTCCTTGTACAAAGCTCCAGTCCAAGTGGATCAAGCCATCCACATAAAACCAGATACACTCAAACTAATAGAAGAGAATGTGGGGAAGAGCCTTGCACACATAGGCACAGGAGAAAATTTCCTGAACAGAACACCAGTGGTTTATGCTCAGAGATCAAGTATTGGGACCTCTTAAAATTGCAAAGCTTCTTTAAAGCAAAGGACACTGTCAATAGTACAAAACAGCAACCAACAGATTGGGAAATGATCTTTACCAAACCTGCATCTGATAGAGGGCTAATATCTAATATATATATATATATATATAAGTAACTCAAGAAGTTTACCCTCCAGAGAACCAAATAATCCTATTTAAAATGGGGTACAGAGCTAAACAAAGAATTCTCAGCTGAGGAATATCTAATGGCCAAGAAGCACCTAAAGAAATGTTCAACAACCTTAGTCATCAGAAATGCAAATCAAAACAACCCTGAGATTCCACCTCACACAAGTCAGATGGCTAAGATTAAAAACTCAGGTGGTAGCAGATTCTGGTGGAGATGTGGAGAAAGAGGAACACTCTTCCATTGTTGGTGAGATTGCAAGCTGATACAACCACTCTGGAAATCAGTCTGACTATTTCCCAGAAAATTGGACATCGTACTACCTGAGGACCCAGGTATACCACTCCTGGACATATACCCAAAAGATGCTCCAACATATAACAAGGACACACACTCCACTATGCTCACAGCAGCCTTATTTATTACAGCTAGAATCTGGAAAGAACCCAGATGCCCTTCAACATAGGGCAGAAGTTGTGGCACATTTACACAATGGAGTACTACTCAGCTATTAAAAACAATGACTTCATGCAATTTTTAGGCAAATGGATAGAACCTGAAAATATCATCCTGAGTGAGGCAACCCAATCAGAAAAGAACACACATAGTATATGCACTTACAGATAGATAAGTGGATATTAAGAAAAAAACTCAGAATACCCAAGATACAATTAACAAATCACATGAAACTCAAAAAGAAGGATGATCAAAGTGTGGCTGCTTCAGACCTTCTTAGAAGGGGTAATAAAAATACTCACAGGAGAAAATAATGAGGCAACATGTGGAGCAGAGACTGAAGGAAAGGCCATCCAGAGACTGCCCCACCTGGGGGATCCATCCCATATACAGACACCAATCCCAGACAATATTTCAGATGTCAAGAAGTGGATGCTGACAGGAGCCTGATATGGCTATTTCCTGAGAGGCTCTGCCAGAGCCTGACAAATAAAGAGGCAATGCTTGCAGTCAACTGTCAAACTGAGAACAGAGTCGCCAATGGAGAAGTTAGAAAAATGGCTGTAGGAGCTGAAGAGGTTTGCAACTCCATAGAATGAAAAACAATACCAATCAACCAGACCCCCTACCCCCAGAGCTCCGGGGCACTAAACCACCAACCAAAGAGTACACAAGGAGGGACCTATGACTCTAGTAGCATATGTAGTAGAGGATGGCATTGTCTGGCATCAATGGGAGGAGAAGCCCTTGGTCCTTTGAAGGCTTGTTTCCCCAGAGTATGGGGAATGGCAGAGTGTTGAGGTGGGAGTGAGTGGGCAGGAGTCGGTGGGTGGGAGTTGGAACATCTTCATAGAATCAAGGGGAGGGGAGAAGTAGTATGGGAGGGGGGAAAGGGGATAACCTTTGAAATGTAAATACATAAAATATCCTATAATAAAAAGGGAAAGGAAAAATAAAAGAAAAGTAACTCATAAAAATAGCAACAAGAATATACAAACAAAAGACAAAAAAATTCCTAAAGGATACAACATGAGACAAAACATTTATATAATTTCTACTGAGTTCCTTTTGTGTTGGTTAACAACTCCTGGGCATGGGGTCTACCTGGAGTATGGTTAATACACCCAGTGAGGCTCTGTAGGAGAAAACTCTAGCAAGTAGTAATTTGCAGGTAGCTTCTTACTTGGGAGTGGGAGCGCTTGTCCACTTTTTATGTCTCAGGATAAGACTCCATTTTGCTTATTCAGGACTTGTGTGTGCTGTCACAGTCTCTGAGTTTATCTGTGCTTCAGTTCTCCTCTGTCTGGGAAGCAATGTCTCTTTGGAGTCATCCATCACCTCTGACTCTCACAAACTGTGACAAGGGGTATAAGTTAACTATGGTGATTCCATTTTGCTACCTTCAGTGAATTTTATTTTGTTGAGAAAAGTATCAGTAAGGAGGGACTGAAAAACAGTTCCAGGAAGAAAAACAACTCAAGGATGTGGTCTTTTGGCAAAGATTGACCTGACCTATTTTTGCTAATTGCGTATGGCTTTTGTAAGTCTCAGCTTATTTTGCAGTACTCGGAAAGGGACCCTGGTTCTCTCCAGCCAGGATGTGGTTTCCTTAATTAAATATGGACCCTGAGAAAGACTCTGAACTAGGGCTCCGGGTGTAGCCACCAACTAGATATCAACACCAACTGAAACACCAGAAAATATACAAACTCATAGAAACTGCTCTCTTCAATGTTTTAAAATTTCTATTATATAATTCTTTGACTTGCTTGGTTAGATTTAGCCCATGATATTTTGAGACTCTTCTTTTTAATTTTTTTATTTTGAGACTCTTATGAAAGATACAATTTTTGTGGTTTTTGTCTCATTCTGTTTGTCATTAGTATATAAGAAGGTTACTGTTTTTTGAATGTTGTTTTGTATCCTGCTACTTTTCTGACAGTTGATAAGGTTCCTGGTAGAATTCTTAGTATCATTTATGTATAAAATCATATAACTTGCAAATAGTGATACTTTGGCTTCCTCCTTTCCAATTTGTACTCCCTTGGTCTCTTTCAGTAGGCTTATTGTTCTAAGAATTCAAGTACTATATTGAATAGGTATGAAAAGAACAGACATTCTTGCCTTGTTTTAAAATGCTTTGAGGGCTGGAGCGATGGCTCAGTGGTTAAGAGCACTGACTGCTCTTCCAGAGGTGAAATGCTTTGCTCTCCATTTAGGTTGATGTTGGCTGTAGGCTTGCTTAAATCACCCTTTTAAAAAAAATTAAAGTATATGCCTAATATTCCTAGTCTCTCTAGGACTTTTATTATGGAGGAATATTAGATGGTTATATGATTTTTGTTTTTTGGATTGCTTATGTGATATATTACATTTATTGATCTACTTGTGTTTAACCATGAATGAAGACTACTTAATCATGGTAGATAATATTTTAGATGTGTTCTTAGATTTAGTTTGCAAATATTTTATTGAAATTTTTACATTTATGTTCATAAGAGAAAATGATTTACAATTTCCTTTGTTGCTTATATATTTTAGGTATTTTGGTAATCATGGCCTCATGAAATGAATTAGGAAGTGTTCCTTAAGTTTCTATTTTTGTGTAATAATTGAGAAGTAGTGGTGTTAATTCTTCTTTGGCAGTTTTGTAGAATTCTGTTTGGTAGCAATCTGGCTCTAGGCTTTTTTTCTGTTAAGAGATTTTAATTACTGCTACTATTTCACTTAGTGTTAGGGAATCTGTTTAAATTGCTTATCTGATCTTGATTTAACATTCATAGGTCATAGCTATTCAGAAATTTATCTATTTCTTTTAGATTTTTTCCAGTTTGGCGAAATATAGGATTTTAATGTATGTCCTTTTGACTTTCTGAATTTCTTCAGTGTCTGTTCTGCTTTCCTTTTTCTACATGTTTTTTTTTTAAATTTGGATCTTCTCTCTGTGTGTCATTTAGCTAATTTGGCTAAAGGTTTATCAATCTCATGGATTTCCTCAAAGAACAAGCTCTTCATGCCATTGATTCTTTGTAAATTTTCTTGTTACTGTTACTTCCATTTTATTGATTTCAGCTGGAGTCTGATTATTTTTCTATATACTCCTTTTGTCTGTTATGCCTTCTTTCGTTGTTTTCTATGGTATCTTCTGCCCCTGAGATTCTCTCATCTTCTTGGTGATGCTTGTATCTATGACTCTGGATCTCTTTCCCAGGTTTTCTATCTCCAAGTTTATCTCTCATTGTGATTTCTTTATTGTTTCTATTTCCATTTTTAAATCCTGAATTTTTTCCAATTCCTTCACCTATTTGGTTGTATTTCCTTGTAATTCTTTAAGGGATTTTTGTGTTTCTTCTTAAAGAGCTTTTATGTGTTTATCTGTGTTGTCCTGTATTTCTTTAAGGTAGTTATTTATGTCCTCCTTAAAGTCATCTATCATTAGATGTGATTTTAAATCCAAATCTTGCTTGTCTGATGGGCTGAGATACTGGCTTGCTTTGGTAGAAGAACTGAACTCTGGTTCTGCCAAATAGTCTTGGTTTCTGTTGTTTAGGTTCCTGTGCTTGCCTCTTGCCATCAGTTTGTCTCTGGTGTTAGCTTGTCTTGCTGTCTCTGACAGTGACTTGACTCTCCCGTAAGCCTGTGTGCCAGTACTCATGTAGACCTATTTTCTATTAGCTTTCTGGGTACAGAGGTCTGTGAGACCATGTCTCTGGGGGGAAGGCAGAAACCAGAAGGGTCCTGTCCCAGACTGCTCCTAGATTTGTATGTCCTGAAGGCTCCAGACTGATAACTTGGAGCAGAAGATTTGGTTTTGTACCTCTCCTCTCAGGTGTGTCAGCACTCTGGGTGACTAACATTTAGCTCTGTGTGCAGGCAGAAACTGGAAGTGCCTTGCCCCTGACTTTTCCTAGGTTCCTATGCCCAAAGGGCACTAGGTGGGTTCCTCTTAGCCAGCAATGTGAGCAGAAGTAGTGGTCTCCCCTGAATTCTCTGGATTGTCCACACTTCTGAGAGTCTAGCTCTCTCCCCCATGGGATTTGGGTACAGAGAGCTGTGGGGCCGGTTCAGTTCCAGGCACAGGCAGAAACCACTTTGTTTCACTTTCTAAACTTATTTCCAGATTTATTTCAGTTCCAGTGTTCTTTAGTGCTTTTCTTTTATTTTTCTTTTTTGTCAAACTTTTCTTTTATGTCATGAATTGCCATATATTCACTTTACTGTTTGTGTTTTCATATTTCATTAAGGAATTTAATCATATCCCATGTAAGGTCCTTCAACATGTTCATAATTACTGTTTGAGTCACTTTTGTACTTCAGCTGTATTACATGTCTTCAGATACTATACTCGTGTGACCTGGTTCTAGTAAAGGCATACTGTCTTGACATTTAGAGCTGTGTTTTTATGCCAGTTCCTATGTATCTGTTATGGGATGAATGAAGTGACTCCAGTTGTTGATTTCTCGTCTGAGTCGGGTGAGTATTCTATTTCTTGATTTCTGTGCACTCTAGATATTAGAAAAGTGTTGTGGCTGAATGGTTGTGTAGGTCACCCACTGGAATCCTACCAGGTATAATCACTGAGGGTCTGGGTAGAAAGCATTTCTGAGTACTAGGAGTTGACAGGAATGAATGAGGATGTGCTACATGAGGAGGAAGGGGGATGAAAGGGTCTATAGAAGAATCAGCTGCGTTGACTCCAAAGTTTGGCAGAGTTCTCCAAGATTGGATGTGTAATTGGAGGACAGGCCCCTTTACCCAGGCTGCTACAGGGCTGGAGATGAGAATGGAGAATCTGTAATGGATAACAGGAGTTAGAGTGAGAATCACCTACCTCAGTCCCAGCCTGGTGTAGCCATCGGGGGTTCCAGATAGTGGGTGTTTATAGGTGTCTGTGGCTGACACAAAGGGATGGGCAGAGGCTGGATGAATGGTGGGAGAACCTTCTAGTATTTTTTCCAGATCCTTTGTACATCTAGAATTCTCTCAAAACATTGTTTCCAACAAGGATTTAAGACAATAGTAAGGAGTTTGCAGCACTCAACAAGAGGAACAACATATAAAATAAAGAGAAACACAGTCTTAAAGTATTTGTATTATAAATATGAGTGAATATAGACAATAAAGCTAAAATAAAAATAGTTACATTCTTCTGAATTTTAAATAAAAAACAAGACTTTTCCTAAACCTTGAATACTATTTCCAACTATATTCTGTTTGTGTATCCAGTGGAACTGAAGACATGAAACATGGCAAAATCTTTGTCTTGCAAAGCAAGAGTTAAAACATGCTCTGGAGAAGTGAGTCCATTTGTGGGGACTTGGCTCGCACCTTTGTGAGGAGCAAGGCTTTCATATCAACAGTTGGATGAATGTGCAACACCTCAGAGCACCTGGGGTGCTGAGACATGTAACCGAACAGCCTGGAATCTTGGATTCCTACCTGCTCCAGTTCACAATGTGACTCAGCTCTGCCTGTCAAGGTCAGAATACAATGTCTAGGTTGTCCCTTATCCACACAAACTTTGTCGTCACAGCCTGAAATACAGACAGTGATAGCCCATGACACTGGAGAACTCTGAGATGCTTTTCTGGACAACTTTAGCAGTGAGAACCTGACCCTGTGCCCTCCCCTGCTGTGTTTTCAACAGTGACTTGAATGAGAAGTGAGTTCCAGCTGGGAAAGCCTCTGAGCTCCTGCCACAGCAAGAAGGAGCACTGTCCTTCCCATCTGTCCTTGGGGCCAGCCACTCTTCACCTTCACTTTCCACTTGACAGATAGTTGCAAGGCTACCTCAACCAGGGACTTGGAGCAGGCCTCCCATGGGGCCATGGCTGCCTTAGGTTGCATCATACAGCCAAAGCTATCAAGATTTAAAGCCAGGATTACGTGAAGCATACAGACACCTCTGTACTCCTAGAACCAAGGCATCCCTGCAACCCAAATGGTGTGGTGAGGATATGACCTTGCTGGCCCTCCTTTATAGGGTCCAGATGCATCTTTCTAGGCAGGAGTCACCAACCGTGCATCAAAGTCCTGGGGACTCATTTGGAAAAAGATCCTTAGTTTTAAAAAAACCTTTAATATGTATTACTGCTTAAGTTGGCTTTGTCTCTTCTTTCCTGTCAGCCGTTGAATCAGGAGATGTATTTATAGAGTTTCTCTCTCTCTCTCTCTCTCTCTCTCTCTCTCTCTCTCTCTCTCTCTCTCTCTCTGTGTGTGTGTGTGTGTGTGTGTGTGTGTGTGTGTGTGTGTGTGTGTGTTGGGATTACAGGCTCTCTGATGTCAAAAGAGAATCAATAGGTCCAAGAGCTATCACGGAGAAGTAAGCTGAAGGGATAGAGGGGGGGAATAATGGGTAATAGTGCAATCACAGTCTCTCTTCACCTCTCCTCTGATCTCTTCTCCTCTCCTTTCCTGTCCTCTCACTTCTTCTCAGGTTCCTTTCCACAGACTCTGCTGGACACTCAGACACACATCTTTTGATATACAGGTAGGTTTTGTACCCATGTCACTTTTCCAGACTTTTGCAAATGGAAATAGTTTCTTCCCATATAGATTTCATCTTTCTCACTCACAGCTACACAAAGACATGGCAGAAATGTGCTGGTTGTAATTTGGAAGTAAGTTTCCACCTTTCAAATAGGAAGTAGAGGACTGATGTGGGGGTCATGTGGGTGTAATCCAGCAGCAGTTCTTGCATCAAGCTCCGTAGCCTCTGTGGAGCACGCATTGCCATGGGTGTTTCACTTTCATCCTAGTGGGACAGCCTAAAGAGGTCACATTGTCCTCAACTTCATTCTTTTCTTCTCTTGCCAGGCTGCCTAGACAGAAAAGGTAGCAAACTACTCCTGATCTCTCTGCACAGGAAACGGTAAGGCAACTATTGGAGGTAAGTTTGGGGTAGGGAGCACATTCTCATGCTGTTTGACACAGTGGTTCATCTCTCAGATATGTGAATCCAGACTCAGTAGCATCCTCAATTGCTGCTGGCCTCAAAGACTCATAAGGAGAGGAATGTATGGAGTTAGATGGACTTCAGTGGACAGAAAAAAAATAAAGGAGTTCAGATCAAACTGTGTTTGATTAATTAACAAGTCTTATTTAGAGCCATAATTTTCTAGGGAGTATTTTAGACCTGTTTTTGTAAGGGTGCTTTTGTTTATTTCAGCTTCCTGTAGTTTGTCTGTGACACCCAGCGCTGGGTCTGTAATTCTTGGTGTTCAGTTACACCATGTGTACATCCCACGGACTGTCCAGTGACCAGTAAAACTCTTTGTGAAACAGAAGGGAAACTGGTCACATGAAGCTTGATCTGAGGCCATTCAGAAGCAAAGAATTAAGGTCAACCCCAGGAAAATTTTCCCAGGCGCCCAGGCTGTACCATTATTAATTACATTGAGTTTGGTTTGCTGGATGGAAGGTAAGAACAGGGCCAGTACAGCATAGTCACCCACACCCCTCTCCCTGCAAATCCCACTGGAGCAATAGAGGTGACACATAGTGTTTGGAGCTCCAATAAATGTATGTCCAAGTCTATTTTATGGTTTAGAACATTCTTTTCTAGAAGTACGTAAATCCTTTACTCAGGAACCTGAAATGTCTTTTCATGCTGCATCTGAAAGCTAGATGAAAGTAGCCTGATCATTCTGTGTACACTTCACGTAACACTCCCAATTGGAAGGTCTTGTCCCCTGTCCCCTTCAGCCTGGCCTTAGCTGCTTCTGGTTCATACACTCAGGTACTTATCCTTCACTATAGCAGAGTCTAGTAGTGAGAAGTGACAAGTGACCAAGGCACACATAGTCCAAAGGTCCTCAATTTTAGTGACCACAGCTCCCTCTCTTATCAATAGAAGGTTCCTTTCTCAACATTTGGGGGCTGTATATTTTAGATACATGCTGTATAGGGACAGGCAATGTGAAGTCCTACAGGGATTGTTTAATTTGTTTAGGAGGCTCTCTGAGTAACCTTGGAGGAGCTGGGGTTGGGACCAGCTGAGTTCCTATGGCGCAAGGGGTTGAAAGACACCCTAGGGACCCACAGGAAACCCAAATTTCCTTCACAGATTGTATATGAGCATTGTTACCCTCTAGCTTTATGTGCAAGTGGAATAGAGTTCCAAGTTAGAAAATTCTGGGTTCATTGCTTTCATTTGGATGAGAAGCCACATTTTCACAAAAACCATATATGTTCTGTCTCCAGAAAGACATTCTTAATGCTCTGTGTGTTATTACCCACACTCTCAGACTACTGTAAGCACCAGGGTAAACATTTCTAACTCATTACTTATATCTCCCCAGCATCCATAAGACAATCTCCAGTAACTATGTCCTGGTTGGCTCACACAAGCGTGACAATCTCTCCAGCCTTGATGGATGAGCGGCAGCATGTATGAAGCAATTTGCTCAGAAATCCTCATTCAGGGTCCACCCATGTTCACAGACTTAGTCTGTGCGGGGTGTATCTTTGACCTATTTTCTTAAGTCTGTGAGCCATGAGAATAAATCTAAAACACTTTTTCTTATCAGAACACATTCTTCATTACATAGAATTGTTACCTCTGCTTTAAAATGATTTTTAGTTCATCAGAATAAATATCACTACTTGTGCCAGAGGTGCAAGGTGCAATTCTCACTGTTAGTCTAGAAAGTGCTTCCCATGGCTCCAATAAACCAGTCAGTTGTGACCATGTTCTTCCTGCAAAACTTTGTTGATGATCCCTGGATCCAGGATGTTCTCTTTTGCTTTTTCTTTGCCTTGTTCGTGGCAGCCATAGCTGGCAATGGCCTGATTATCACAGTCATCCACAGCAGTGCCAACCTCCACACTCCCATGTACTTCTTCCTAGTCAATCTTTCCCTCATGGATGTGATTTGCACTGTGACAGTGTTGCCCAAAGTCCTGCAGAGCCTGGTGGCAGAGAATGCCATTTCTTATGGGGGGTGTCTCACACAGATGTTTGTCTTCTCCTGGGTTCTGGGCTCTGAGCTTCTGCTTTTCTCTGCCATGGCCTACGACCGCTACCTTGCAATCTGCCAGCCACTGCACTATGGTACCCTCATGAGTGGCAGGGTCTGCATGGCCCTTGCAACCTTTGTGTGGTTCACTGGAGCTCTCAATTCCTTGGTGCTCACTTGTCTGGTGTTGCCACTGTCCTTCTGTGGTCCCAATCTCATCACACACTTCTTCTGTGAGATCCCTTCTGTGTTGATGCTGTCCTGCAGCCCCACCTTTATCAATGACATCATGACTGTCATTGCAGACATGTTCCTGACAGGCCTGAACTTCCTATTGACTATGACATCCTATGGCTTCATCATTGCCAGCATCCTGCGCATCCGCTCTGCTGAGGGCAAGAAGCGTGCCTTCTCTACCTGCTCTGCCCACCTGGTTGTGGTCACCCTTTATTATTCTACTGTTCTATATACTTATGTCCGGCCAGCCCTAGGAACTTCTGGGCTCCTGGACAAAGTCATTGCTGTTCTGTATACCACTGTGACCCCATCTCTGAACCCACTCATCTATACCCTGAGAAACAAGGAATTCAAAACATCCTTTAAAAAACTCTTATTTCCCAATTGAGAACTTTGAGTTTGGAGATGAAATCTGAAAGCAGTGGGCAAGGAGCAAAAAAGGTCACCCAAGACCTGTTACACATCCACTGACCCAGGGGACACAGGCAAAGTTATAGCCAGGGTTAATTCTCCAAAGTTTGTGTTGTCTATGTCATACTGTCTACAAGATAATAACAGAGTTCTACCCCTTTTGAATGTTTTAGATAGCTCTCCCATTTCTACTTCATACTTAGCAATGCATGCTTATAAGTTCAGTGCTATTAAATGGTAAGTTATTTCTATGACTAAACAAATCAATCTTGTTAAATATTGATATAGTTCTTTTAGTGATCCTATTTAATATTTCCTGATCTTCTGTTGCAATGGCCACAAGTAAATGGTAAAAGAGGCAAAGGAATATTACTACCCTCCACCCCTAAAGCACACACACACACACACACACACACACACACACACACACATGCTATGGATATTTTCTGGCCTGATTTGACCGTTTTCATCTTTCAACTGTTTTTCCTGTTGCTTGGTTTATTGAACAATTTGAGGGAAGGAGATTCCCATGGAAGAGCTGCATTAGGGGCTGTGTCTGAGAGCAACTGATCCTTTATTGAAATGCCTCTTATCTCAACATTCATAGATGTCAGACTAGACTCAGATATTGTTCTAGTGGCCTCTTCTCAGACCCCATGTCATTACAAAGTTCTGCTAACTCAGGACTCAACTTGTACCTCATCATTCTCCTCCCTGGATGAGTTTTGTGTACCATGACACAAGGTTTACTATTATTTAACACTTCCTGTTTTATGTAATGTTAACCTGACATGAGGTCTATTCTAGTGTGACAGGAACTCAGAAATAAAAAGCTTATCAAAAGCATTCATGTTAGTCTGATCATGTATACTTTAACCATTTCGTATACTGTGGTGCTCATCTGTATGTTAAGTAGAGTCATGTGACTAATACAGAAGCCATGTCAAAAAACATGATTAGCAAATTAGGTAAATAAAATGGAGAAAATTAGATGGTAAATAAGACCATGTCAATGAATCGTGGCGTGATGATTTATATACTCATGTTTTTTTGGATTAAATTGGTCTCCAAGAATAATGCTAAGATATATTTCCAAAATTATCTGTAAACCTTTTCCAAAGAGGATTCATTGAGTAGCAGTAGTCACATGCCCTGGGGAGAGGCAAGCATGGAACAAAGCAAAAGGAGAATCAAGTGTAACTTGTTATGCCTTGCTCGGCTGATATCTCTTAGAGTTCTTTTCTGAAAGGAAATGGATAAGGAATGCATGTGGCAGAAAGAGGAGGTAGGGGTGAACCTGGAGGAGTGGAGAAAAGGGAAAATGAAGATGGGATGTGATGTATGAGAGAAGAATAAGGTCCCACACCCGCAGATCCCGGCCTGCAGCAGCTCTCTGCTCCCAGACCCGTGGGAGAGAGACCTCACCGCCTGGTCAGGTGGGCACCCCTGAGGCTGCAGAGCGGAAGAGACCACCAACACTGCCCACCCCTGCCCACATCCCTGGCCCAAGAGGAAACTGTATAAGGCCTCTGGGTTTCCGTGGGGGAGGGCCCAGGAGCGACAGGACTCCTGCCTGAGACACCGCCGGAAGCTGAAGGAAGCAGACCGGATAAACCGTTCTCTGCACCCAAATCCCGTGGGAGGGAGAGCTAAACCTTCAGAGAGGCAGACAAGCCTGGGAAACCAGAAGAGACTGCACTCTGCACACATTACTGATTCCAGAGGAAAACACCAAAGGCCATCTGGAACCCTGGTGCACTGAAGCTCCCGGAAAGGGCGGTGCAGATCTTCCTGGTTGCTGCCGCCACATAGAGCCCGTGGGCAGCACCCCTCGAGCAAACTTGAGCCTCGGGACCACAGGTAAGACCAACTTTTCTGCTGCAAGTGACCTGCCTGGTGAACTCAAGACACAGGCCCACAGGAACAGCTGAAGACCTGTAGAGGGGAAAAACTACACACCCGAAAGCAGAACACTCTGTCCCCATAACTGACTGAAAGAGAGGAAAACAGGTCTATAGCACTCCTGACACACAGGCTTATAGGACAATCTAGCCACTGTCAGAAATAGCAGAACAAAGTACCACTAGAGATGATCTGATGGCGAG
>NC_046155.1:61431087-61463105 GCF_011064425.1 Rattus rattus
GAAAATGTGGTACATCTGCACAATGGAATATTACTCAATATCAAAACAATGACTTTATGAAATTATTGGAAGCCAAATGGTTGGAACTGGAAGAAAATATCATCCTAGGTGAGCTAACCCAATCACAGAAAAACACACATGGCATGCACTCACTGATAAGTGGCTATTTAAGCCCAAATGCTTAGATACCTAGATGGACAGAACACATGAAAACTCAAAGAATTATGAAAATCGAATATTTCCCTCCTTCTTTAAAAGCATATACCTTGGCTAGGGAGAAAGGATTTAGAACAGGGCAGAATACACCAAATACATGTGGCCTATCACTGATAAGAAATAAGCAAAGTGTGCAGGCTGACACTGTAGAACGGACCAGCCAAAATAAAACCAAATGAAGGCGAATCAGAGAAACTGAACTACAGTTTGGAAGGAATCAGAGAAAGGGACTGAAAGGCTTGAAAAAGCTTGAGACCCTCATATAACAACAATGCCAACCAACCAGAGCTTCCAGGGACTAAGCCACTACCCAAAAGACTGTACATGGACTGACCCTGGACTCTGACCTCGTAGGTAGCAATGAATATCCTAGTAAGAGCACCAGTGGAAGGGGAAGCCCTGGGTCCTGCTAAGACTGAACCCCCAGTGAACTAGATGTTGGGGAGAGGGCAGCAATGGGTGGAGGGTTGGGAGGGGAACACCCCATAAGGAAGGGGGGGGGAGGGGATGTTTGCCAGGAAGCAGGAAAGGAATAACACTCGAAATGTATATAAGGAAATACTCAAAATTAATAATAATAAAAAAATATAAAAAAAAAAAATTAGTGTAGACACCCTGCTAAATGCCATACTGAAAAAATGTATAATTTAAAAGCTAAAAGTGAGAACAAGTGGATTTTACTGATGGGTTTCAAGTTCCAGGTATGGCTGGTCTTAGTTCCATTTCTGTGGAGACATCATTATCTAGGTAATTCTTATAAGGACATTTAATTGGGACTGGCTTACAGGTTCAGAGGTTTTTAGTCCATTATTGGCAGGCTGGAACATGGCAGTATCCAGGCAGATGTGGGGCTGGAGGAGGAGCCAGAGAGTTCCACATCTTGAGTCAAAGCAGACAGGAAAGGTAGGCTCCCATGGCTGGGAGGAGGTCTCAAAGTCCACTCCCAGTAACACATCTCTACCAATAAGGCCACAGCTCCTAATAGTGTGGTTCCTGGGTGAGCATATACAAACCACCACAGGCTGTGTTGTCTCTTGCCTTGTCCTGTGGGGTGGAGCAGAGCACCACAATGGGCAACCGTGCTGTGGATAAGTTGCTGGTGTCATGATGGTAAAACAAAAAAGGAAGAAGAATACAGGTTACCAGGAACCTCTCAACATCATTTCACAACTGTCCAATTTCCAACACCTCCAAATAGTGCCGTCTGCTTGGACATCAAAAGTATAACAGTCTGTCCCTTTTAGCCAATCTCCACGGGAACTAAATGTCCTTGTTCTAATACAGGATCACCACAGCCCCTAAGCTTTCCCCCCATTTCTCTAAGGCTCAATTCCTAAAGACCTCTCTGAAATACAATGTAAACTCTAGATACATTCCTCTGGGCAACTAATAAAATAAATGTGATTGTTCTCTGCAGGTGACATAATTTCATTTTTCGCATGGAATAAATATTCATTGTGCATTTAAGCTGCCATTTCTTTTTCTAAGTTTATTTGTTTTTATGTGTGATATTTTTCCTGAATGTATGTGTGTATTACTTCAAGTGTGCCCTGTGTGTCTTTGGAGGTCAGAAGGGGCATCGGATCTCCTGTAACTGGAGTTATGGATGGTTGTAAACCACCATGTAGGTGCTGGGAACCAAGTCTGGATCCCCTGGAAAATCAGCAAGTGACCAACCACTGAGCCACCTCTTCAGCCCCACGTGTTCTTTATATATATTGAGCTGTGAACTAGTACATGGGTTGGTTACATTGGGGGGATTATTGCATATGGTCTCCATTGATAGGATATATAAGTTTTTCTCTGGCATGCTGATATAGATTCATTCATTCAATGTATACCCAAAGAGTAATATATTTAGGTCAGAGAATAGCTAAAGGTTCTTTCTTTTGGTTTTATTTTTTGAAGAATCTCACCATACTGGCTGCACCATCTTATAATCAAACCACCAGATTATAAGGGCTCTACATCACTGCCAGTGTTATCATTTTGTTTTCTTAAGGATAGGTGGGGGAACTATAAAAGAGCAAGGAGAGTCTAAATAATTTTGTTTGGATTAACAAGAAGGTAAGCTCTTTAACAAACTCTTAAAAAATTTGTCAAAAAAATTTTTTGGATCAGATGTAACACACACCTTTAATAGAGCACTTGAAAGGAAGTGGATCTCTGGGGAGTTCCAGGTCAGCCTAGCCTACATGGGGTTCCATAGAGCTACACAGTGAAACCTGGTCTCAAAGATGACCAAAGAAATTATCTGAAGAAGTTTCAGGCTCTCCAGACGAACAAGATGCAAAAGAAAAGAAGGCCAAGGGAAGAAGGTGGCTCCAGCCACCGCTGCCATCAAGAAACAGGAGGCCAAAAAGGTGGTCTATCCTCTGTTTTTGAGAAAGGCCCAAGAACTTCAGCACTGGAGCAGGACATCCAGCCCCAAAGAGATCTAATGCACTTGATCAAATGGCCCCTTCCATCAGGCCACAGCCATCCCATCCTCTATAAGCCGGCTCAAAATATCTCTTGTCATTAACCAGTTTGCCCAGGCCTTGGACAGGCAAACATGACTCAACTGTAAGCTAGCCCACAAGTACAGGCCAGAGACAAGCAAGAGAAGAAGCAAAGGCTGCTGGCCCCACTGAGAAAAAGCTGCTGGCAAGCGGCGTCCCAACTAAGAGACCACCTGTCCTCTGAGCAGGGGTCCAAGTCCTGCACCTTGGTGGAGAACAAGAAAGGCTCAGCTGTTGGTGATTGCCCATGATGGACCTGTCGAGCTGGGGTTTTCCTGCCTGCTCTGTGTCGAAGATGGGGGTGCCTTTATTGCATCATCAAAAGGGAAAGGCCAGGCTGGGCACCTGGTCCCAAAAGGCGTGCCACTGTTGCCTTCACACAGGTTAACTCAGAAGACAAAAGGGGTGCTCTGGCTAAGCTGGTGTAAACTATTAGGATCAATTATAACAAATAATGACAAGATCCACCACCACTGGAGAGGCAAAGAATTCTGGGTCTTTTTTTTTTTTTTTTTTTGAACAACCAGATTTTTTGTTAAATGCTCAATGTACAATACATCCACACAATTAACTTGAGCCAATTGATAATATATAATTGCCTACCTAGATACACAAAGCCACTGTACACATCCTTTTTTTCTTCCATCTTTATTAAATGGGTATTTTTTTTGTTTACATTTCAAATGTTATTCTCTTTCCAGTTTCTGGGTCAATGTCCCCCTAACCCATCCCCTACCCTTCTATGTAGGTGTTCCTCCCCATCGCCCCCCATTACACTCTAACAGCCCCCCCCCTACACTGGGGGTCAGCGCCAGCAGGACCCAGGGCTTCCCCTTCCCACTGGCGCCCTACTAGGCCTTCACTTCCTACCTATGAATGTGGAGGCCAGGGTCAGTTCATGTATAGTCTTTGGGTAGTGGTTTAGTCCCTGGAAGCTCTGGTTGGTTGGCATTGTTGTTCTTATGGGGTCTTAAGCTTCTTCAGCTCTTTCAGTCATTTCTCTGATTCCTTCAATGAGAGTCCCTGTTCTCAGTTCAAGTGGTTTGCTGCTGGCATTTAGCCCTGTCTATTTTACCATATTCTGGCTGTGTCTCTCCCAGGAGATGTACAACGATTTCTGTCAGCCTGAACTTTAGCTTCATCCATCTTATCTGGTTTATGGCTGTATATATATGCCACATGGGGCAGGCTCTGAATGGATGTTCCATCAGTCTTTATTCTAAACTTTGCTTCCTGTCTCCCTCCTTTTAAAGAAGGGTAAGAAGCATCCACATTTTGGTCCATCCTTCTTGAATTTCATGTGTTCTGTGCACCTACTAGTAATTCAAGCATTTAAAACAAATAACCCAAATTATCAATGATACCTTACCATGTGTGTTTTTCTGTGATCCTCAGGATGATATTTTCGAGTTCCATCCATTTTACCTATAAGATTGCACAAAGTCATTGTTTTTTAGTATAGTAGTATTCCATTGTATAGATGTACCACATTTTCTGTATCCATTCCTCTGTTGAAGGCATCTGGGTTCTTTCAGCTTCTGGCTATTATAAATAAGGCTGCTATGAACATAGTGGAGCATGTGTCTTTATTATATGTTGGAGCATCTTTTAGGTATATGCCAGAGAGGTATAGCTGGATCCTCAGACAGTTCCGTTCAATTTTCTGAGGAACCTCTGACTGATTTCAGAATGGGTTGTATCAGTCTGCAATCCCAATGGAGGGTGTTCCTCTTTCTCACCCTCCCCAGCATCTGCTGTTGCCTGAGTTTTGATCTTAGTCATTCTCACTGGTGTGAGGTGAAATCTCAGGGGGTTATTTTGATTTGCATTTTCCCTTATGACTAAAGATATTGAACATTTCTTTAGGTGCTTCTCAACCATTCGATATTCCTCAGCTGTGAATTCTATGTTTAGATCTGAATCCCATTTTTAATAGGGTTATTTGTCTCCTGCGGTCTAACTTCTTGAGTTCTTTGTATATTTTGGATATAAGGCCTCTATCTGTTTGTAGGATTGGTAAGATCTTTCCCAATCTGTTGGTTGTTTTGTCCTAACAACAGTGTCCTTTTGCCTTACAGAAGCTTTGCAGTTTTATGAGATCCCATTTGTTGATTCTTGATCTTAGAGCATAAGCCATTGGTGTTTTGTTCAGGAAATTTTTTCCAGTGCCCATGTGTTCCAGATGCTTCCCTAGTTTTTCTTCTATTAGTTTGAGTGTATCTGGTTTGATGTGGTGGTCCTTGATCCACTTGGACTTAAGCTTTGTACAGGGTGATAAGCATGGATTGATCTGTATTCTTCTACATGCTGACCTCCAGTTGAACCAGCACCATTTGCTGAAAATGCTATCTTTTTTCCATTGGATGGATTTGGCTCCTTTGTCAAAAATCAAGTGACCATATGTGTGTGGGTTCATTTCTGGGTCTTCAATTCTGTTCCACTGGTCTATATCTGTCTGTCTCTGAACCAATACCATACAAGTTTTTAACACTATTATTCTATATAATACTACTTGAGTTCAGGGGATGGTAATTCCCCAAGTTCTTTTATTGTTGGGGATAGTTTTAGCTATCCTGGGTTTTTTGTTATTCCAGATGAATTTGCAAGTTGTTCTGAATAACTCTATGAAGAATTGGATTGGAATTTTGATGGGGATTGCATTGAATCTGTAGACTGCTTTTGGTAAAATGGCCATTTTGCTTATATATTAATCCTGCCAATCCATGACATGGGAGATCTTTCCATCTTCTGAGATCTTCTTCAATTTCTTTCTTCAGAGACTTGAAGTTGTTATAATCACAAACCTTTCACCTTGTTTAAGCAAAGTCACAGCGTATTTTATATTATTTGGAACAATATAAAGGGTGTTGTTATCCTAATTTCTTTCTCATCTTGTTTATCTTTTTGTGTAGAGGAAAGCTACTGATTTGTTTGGTTAATTTTATACCCAGCCACTTTGCTGAAGTTGTTTACCAGGCTTGGTGGCTTGTAGAACTTTTGAGGTCCTTAAGTATACTAGCATATCACCTGCAAATAGATATATTTTGACTGCTCAATTTGTAACATTTTACCTCCTTTTGTTGTCTGGAATCTCCTGGCTGCCTTCCGATTAAGATGTAGAACTCTGGAGGTCCTGCTCAATGCCATGTCCATTTAGATGTCTGCCATGTTGCCACCACCACCATCCCCCATGACAATAATGGACTAAGCCTTCTTGTCATAAGGAGCCATAATGGTACAAAGATAATAATAACTAGCAGGATCTCACTGATGGCCTGCTTTGATTGTTATATAATCTCGACAGGTTCACCCCTTATTCAGCATGGCTAAAGGGGGAATTCATTTTAGGAAAGATTTCTGCTATTTAATATGCTTTTCCTGTTATTATTAAACATATGTAACGATCATAAATAAGCCCAAATTCCTTTGGAGAAGAAGATCTCTGCAGATCTACAAAGATGTAATGTCTTGTAGTGATGCTATATAGATGACTTCTTAAGTCTTAAAGGATCCTATAAGAATTTCCTAAAATTATAACAGTGATTATTAAGCTTTTTTTATAGTGGGACTGCTATTAGGTTCATTTCTGACAGTCAAAACTGCAATGAGAATCCTGCCAGTCTCCCAAAGTGTCACCAGTTAACTGCTCTTGGATGGTATCCCTTTTCCCTACTCAGAGACATCCCAAGAGGCTGTAAAACAGATTGAACAAAGGGCATGAGAAGAGAACTAATGATTTGTTATAAAGTGCTAAGACAGAAGATAAAATATTGACTGGTTTATCTATACAAAACTTCACTAATAACAACTAGTTATGGTTTTAAACCTTCAGTGAACCTGTGGAGATGTGTCAGGTGATAGATGTTTTGCTGATAATGCTCCTGATGGATGTCACGCAAACATTCTCTATTGTAAACTTCTGCTTCAATTTGTGATTTGATTCTTAGTGTAAAACTTGTGATAAATTTTTAACATGTGATCATGTATTCTGAAAGATGTTTAAATGCTAAGGACAAAGAGAAGAGTCAGAACTGAGCTGAGAAGAGCCAAGTTGAGAGGAGGAACTGAGCTGAGTTTTTTAGATGGAACCTTTTACACAGAACTGAACTCAAGAAGAACTTAGAAGTATAAGCACGGTGTTGGGGAGAAAAGGCATTGAGAGTGAAAGCATTACTGTGGCCTCAGGAGCAGGAGGAGAGAGCAAGATTAGGAAGAATGCAGAGTGGAAAGTACAAAGAGAGCAATGTGCAGAATGCAGAGAGGGAAGTAGCAGCTGCAGAGGAGTAGAAGGAATACAGGCAGGCTTCTCCTTACCTTGCAGAACAGGTCCTTCTTAATAACAAAGGCAGGCAATTTTATTAAAAGGAATGTTTTTTTCTTACAAACTTGAGTTTAATTCATTTAGCATTAAAAGGTAGAAACTTTCTCTATGCAAATAAAGATTGGAGCTCATTTTCATCAGAATGAGTGAGTTCTTTATGCACTGGTGCTTGGTCTTTTGCTCCATATGCATATGTAAGTATGGATGTGTGTATAAGTATGTAATTGTGAGAATGTATGCGTGTGTGTGTGTGTGTGTGTGTGTGTGTACAAACACCAGAGAATGCGTGCAAGCTGACCCAACTGGTGTTAGTGGAAATGCATAAATGCACATTCATGAATCCGTATAGGAACTTTGAGTTTATGCATACTTGCCTATAAATTTTTTTCTTCTGCAAGTGCTATTCATTCTCTTGATTCAATAGAAGTTTAATGTTCCAAACTTTCCCTTGTAGCCCCAAAACAAGAGACATCTGGACAAAGGGGGAAAAGGCTCTAGCAATTAACCCTTATCTCCAGCTGTTCAAGAATGAGGTGCTAAGTGCCAGAGACTGCAGTTCCTGGCCTCAGAGGAACACAAAAGGCAGGTCAGCTATGGTAGCAGTAACTTAGATAAGTAAGTCAGCTACAGTAGCATAGTAACTTAGACTTTTTTTTCAATTTGCCAAGCTGTGACTGTTTATTAACTGACCAGACTGTAAAAATACCACAGACAATACCTTAGTTCATCTGTCTAATAAGCCTGTTTATCTGTCTTCCTGTTACCAGCATTTCCACCTACAAAGTGAGTTGTCTTTTTCTTCATTCCACCTGCGTGGGGAAGATAGTTTGAAGGGCCATAGGAAGTTATTTGCTTCTTTGAGCTTGTCCCAAGAATGTATATAGATCTGGTGGAATTAGATCCTCCATGCAGATGATGCCAAATTTACCAAGAGATCAAGCAATCAAGGAATTATCTGTCAAGGCAATCTGTTTTTTATTACTTGCAGAGCCTCACTTGTAGATGAGCTATTTTACTGACTTCAGGTTGGGGTACCCCATGCAATGTATGGTTCCACAATCCTTGCATGTTATTGAAGCCTTGTTGAGCTTAACAAAGGTGCCATTGAGGATCTGCCAAAGACGAAGCAGATGCAATACCTTGTGCACCTTTTGGGCTAACTCCACTGGTATACCTCAGATTCTGATGACAAAGGCCAATTTTGGTTCTCTTGGGCACATAGAAGTTCCAGCTTTCCATGCCATCCTAGCTATCACATCTCAGTCCAGTACATCTGTCTGTACTCCTTGTGATAGTGCTTGCCTTCTCATAGATGAGAGCTTCCTCCTTGCCTTTTGCAATGTCTTCAGGGCAAACTTCTTCCTCAGGTGCTTCACCTTCAATGCTGAAATTCCTTGACTTTTTTTCTTAAGGGTTTCTAGCCAGTGTGGAACCTTTGTTAGGTTCCTGGGTGCAGCAGCAACCCTTCTTTTTCTTCTCTGGTACAGCCTCCATGGTTCCAGCCAGGAAAGGAGAGAAGCTCTAGACTTTCTATTGTACAGTAAAAAGGTAAACATTTTTTGCTTATACAGCAACCTAAATATCTCATAAAACAAAAGTCACCCTCTGTCGATGCTCTGTTGCCTCAAGAAGAACTGGATAAGAAAGAAGCCCCTCAGGGATGGCTCCTGGCAACCTCTGAAATTATAACCCAGCCCCAATTAAATCGTGTCCTTTTATAAGAGTTGCCTTCATTGTGGTGTCTGTTCATAGCAATGGAAACCTATCTAAGACACTCCCCAACATGCTTTTTGGTCATAACATTTGTGAAAGCAATAGAAAGCTAACTAAAATGGAAATTGGTACTGTTGGGGGCATCACTGTACAGATCTGACCATATGTTTTGAAGAAAGTTATGCTGATATTTGAACCTCTGGCTGGAAAAGCCACTGAGAGTTTAGTAGAAATAAATTGTGAGAACTTAGATAATAATGTTGAGATCTGTACAGATTAATGGAGGCCTTGCCAGATTTGAGAGGGAAGTTTTGAAATGTCTTAAAGACTCTAACTGGGCCACTGATACTTTGGGTTAAGAACCACTAAAATGCAACCTCTGCTTTTCTGGGGGCAAATGAATGCTGGTCAATGAAGCTAAAAGAGTCAGTTGTAATGGAAAAAAGGTACCAGGACCAATTGGAGAGGAAACCTAGGAAATGTTTCCTCAGAGTCAGCACACAAAACCTGTAGTCAGAAGGGACCAAGGATCTGCTATGTGCTGCACCTGAACTTGGCAATATATAAGCATTTCCTGAGGGTTACTGGCTTGAAGGGTATAGGAGGGTCATGTTCAGCAGCTGGAGGCTTGGTACCATGAGAGTTAGAGAGGATATTAGGTGAGTGTGTACCTACAGTTGAAGCAGAAGTCCTAGGAATAAAGGGACATGGGTGGAGAGAACTTGGAGGCATGGCACCACATGACAGGGGCTAAGACCTAAAGAAAACCTAGTAGAAGCAATGGGTAAGAGCAGTCCAGCTGCAGTGGAGACCACAGCATTTTTGAAGATGTCAGGACCATCAAAAGACTGCCAAAAAGCAACAGCAGCTGTACAGTGAGGTAGCAGGCTTGGGCTTCCTCATGTGCTATGAACAGCAGGACTAGAGAATGGAGCCTTTGTAGCCCAGAGGATCGCGAGATAGTAACTGAACTTTTTACACTGTTAAAGTTTGGTTTTGCTTTGTTCAGATTTGTGACTAACTGTGTGCCCCTGGTTATTTATTCCTCGTGGAATAAGAAAGCTTTAACTTAGTCTGACTTTACAATCTAAGGAAGTTTTAACTTAGTTTGACTTTACAATCCTTCACACATGAAAAAGGGATATCTCATGGGCCTCAACCCTAAACAGAGAACTACAGGTGACTAAGGAATGCTGAGAGCAAGAAAAATGTCTTCCCCCAAGGAGACCTACCAAGAGTACACAGGTGCAGAAGCCTCAAGGTGGACTAGAAAGGACACTTGGTTCCATCTGTGCCCAGAGCTGTGGCTGTCCTCACCCTCTCAGACCCAAAACCTGCCCCTGAAAGAGATGGTCTCCCGAACATCTCACCCCTAAGATCACAGGCTCACAGGCTTGTAGGCCTCACAGGAGGACAAGCTCCAGTCAGACACAGCAAGACCAACCAACATCAGAGATAAGCAGATGGCAAGAGGCAAGCACAAGAACCTAAGTAACAGAAATGAAGACAACTTAGCATCATCAGAACCAGTTCTCCCACCATGCCAGGTTTACACATCCCAATTCCACCTACAGGCCTGGTGCATCCTACCACCATATACTCTCTTAAACTCAATTAAGTTACCACATGAAAGAACATGTCACACATTATCTTTGATCTGATTGATCAGATATAATTTGCCCATCTAGACAACACAAAGTCCTGTAAACAACCATCCTTTAAGAATATTCATAATTGGGGTTGGGGATTTAGCTCAGTGGTAGAGCGCTTGCCTAGCAAGCGCAAGGCCCTGGGTTCGGTCCTCAGCTCTGAAAAGCAAAAAGAATAGTTGGGGGGTTGAGAGATGACTCAGTGGTTAAGAGCCCACTGCTCTTCCAGAGGTCCTGAGTTCAATTCCCAGCAACCACATGGTGGCTCACAACAATCTGTAAAGAGATCTGATGCCCTCTTCTGGTGTATCTGAAGACAAAGGCAGTGTACTTATATATAATAAATGAATAAATCTTTAAAAAAAAAAAATAGTCATAACGACCTATAACTATGCACAGAGGAGAATCATAATGTTGGCCACCATGTTCTCTTAGCTGCCTTTTCCTCATTCTGGCCTCCTCCACCTCTCTAAAACATTTCTCCTGCCCATCCTTCCTTCTCATCCAATGACAGGCATTGTTCTATCCTGTACCTGCCTTTACCTGCCTAATGACATCAATGTACAATATCCAGCAAAACACTCAATTAACATAGATGGGGAAACCAAGATATTCCACGACAAAACCAAATTTACACAATATCTTTCCACAAATCCAGCCCTAAAAAGGATAATAGATGGAAAACTCCAACACAAGGAGAGAAACTACACCCTAGAAAAAGCAAAAAAGTAATCTCCTTACAACAAACCAAAAGAAGATAGCCATTACACAAACATAATTCCACCTCTAACAACAAAAATAACAGGAAGCAATAATCACTTTTCCTTAATATTCTTAATATCAATAGACTCAATTCCCAATAAAAATACATAGACTAACTGATTGAATATGTAAACAGAACTCAGCATTTTGCTGCATACAAGAAAATGCACTCAGTGACAAAGACAGACACTACCTTGAGTAAAAGGCTGAAAACAATTTTCCAAGTAAATGGTCCCAAGAAACAAGCTGGAGTAGCCATTCTAATATCAAATAATATTGGCTTTCAACCAAAAGTTATCAAAAAGACAAGGAAGTACACTTTGTACTCATCAAAGGAAAAATCTACCAAGATGAACTCTCAATTTTCAACATTTATGCTCCAAATGCAAGGGCACCCACATTCATAAAAAAGAATATATATATATTCATAAAATAATATATATATTCATAAAAGAATATATATATATTATTCTCAGCACCTCTTGGTACCTAGAGAGATCATACAGAAAATAAGAAAAATAAGAGAGAGATCTTATAGCAGAAAATAATCAAAATCAGGGCTGAAAAAAATAAAATAGAAACAAAGAGAACGATACAAAGAATCCAATGAAAACAAAAGAATTGGTTCTTTAATAAAATCAACGAGATAGACAAACACTTATCAAAACTAACTAAAAGGCAGAGATAAAATATCAAATTAACAAGATCAGAAAAGGAAAATGGGACATAACAACAGATACTGAGAAAATCCAAAGAATCATTAGATCATACTTCAAAAATATATACTGTATAAAATTGGAAAACCTAAAAGAAATGGAAAATATTCTAGATAGATACCCCTTACCAAAGTTAAATCAAGATCAAATAAACCATTTAAATAGACCTCTAACAGCTAAGGAAATATAAGCAGTTACTAAAATTTTCCCAACCAAAAATCCCAAGTCCAGACAGTTTTACCACAGAATTCTACCAGACTTTCTAATGCCAATACTCCTCAAATTATTCCACAAAAATAAAAACAGAATGAACATTACCAAAATTATTTTATTAGCTCTGATACCCAAACTGCATAAAGATTCAACAAAGAGAATTACAGACCAATTTCCCTCATGAAGCTTTATACAGAAAAAATTAATAAAATACTCACAAACTGAATTCAAGTACAGACCATAAATATCATCTACCATGATCAAGTAGGCTTTATAATGCAGGAATCCATTATATAAACAAACTGGAAGAAAGAAAACTACATGATCATCTCATGATATGCTGAAAAAGTCTTTGACAAAATCCAATACTCCTTCACGATAAAGTCTTGAAGAGATCAAGAATACAAGAGACAAGGGGCATACCTAAACATAACAAGGCAATTTACAGCAAGCCAATAGCCAATATCAAATTAAATGGAGAGAAATATAAAGCAATTCCACTAAAATCCAAAACAAAAATATCTATTCAATATAGTGCTTGAAGTTCAAGCTAGAGCAAAAGACAGCTAGAGAAGATCAAGGGGATACAAATTGAAAAGGAAGAAGGCAAAGTATAATTATTTGCAGATACTATGATAGTATACATAAGCAACCCCAAAAATTATACCAAGGAATTCCTACAGCTGATAAGCATCTTCAGGAAAGTGGCTAGATATAAGATTAACTAAAAAAAAAATCAGTGTCCATCCTTTATACAAAGGATAAACAGGCTGAAAAAGAAACCAGGAAAATAACAGTCTTCCCAGTAGCCACAAATAAGATAAAATATCTTCATGTAACTCTAACCAAGCAAACGAAAGACTTGTGTGACAAGAACTTCAAGTGTTTAAATAAAAAAAATTGAGGAAAAGATCAGAAAATATAAAGATCTCCCATGCTCATAAATTGGTAGGATTAACATAGTAAATAAAAATGGCCATCTTAACCAAGAGAAATCTACAGATTCAACCTGATCCCCACCAGAATTCTAATACAAACTTTATAGACCTTGAAAGACCAATACTCAATTTCACATAGAAAAACAAGAAGCCAAAAATAGCTCAAACAATTCTGTCCAGTAAAAGAACTTCCTGATTTCAAGTCCTACTACAGAACTATATAGTAATAAAAACTACATGGTATTGTCATAAAAACAGACAAGTTGATTAATGGAATTGAATAAAATATCTAGACATAAATCCACACACATATGGACACCTGTTCTTTTTATAAAGAAGTCAGAAATATATGACAGGAAATAGAAAATAGAGGATGAGAGATAGACTTGAATGCATCGGCCCAGGAGACAACTCCCTGAACAGAACACTGATAGCACAGGTACTAAGATCAACAGCTAATGAATGGGATCTCATCAAACTGAAAACCCACATCAATTTGACAAAATAGCAGCCTACAGAATGGAAAAAGATTTTCACCAACTCTGGCAGAGGGCTAATTTCCAAAATATATAAAGTGCTCAAGAAACTAGACATTAACCAAATAATCCGATTAAAAAATGTGGTACATAAAATATACAAAAGAACTCAAAAGTTAGACCGCAGGGGAGACAAATAACCCTATTAAAAAATGGGGTTCAGAGCTAAACAAAGAATTCACAACTGAGGAATGCCGAATGGCTGAGAAACACCTAAAGAAATGTTCAACATCTTTAGTCATCAGGGAAATGCAAATCAAAACAACCCTGAGATTTCACCTCACACCAGTGAGAATGGCTAAGATCAAAAACTCAGGTGATAGCAAATGCTGGCGAGGATGCGAGAAAGAGGAACACTCCTCCATTGTTGGTGGGGTTGCAGACTGGTACAACCATTCTGGAAATCAGTCTGGAGGTTCCTCAGAAAATTGGACATTGAACTGCCTGAGATCCAGCTATACCTCTCTTGGGCATATACCCAAAAGATGCCCCAACATATAAAAAAGACACGTGCTCCACTATGTTCATCGCAGCCTTATTTATAATAGCCAGAAGGTGGAAAGAACCCAGATGCCCTTCAACAGAGGAATGGATAAAGAAAATGTGGTACATCTACACAATGGAATATTACTCAGCTATCAAAAACAATGACTTTATGAAATTCGTAGGCAAATGGTTGGAACTGGAAAATATCATCCTGAGTGAGCTAACCCAATCACAGAAAGACATACATGGTATGCACTCACTGATAAGTGGCTATTAGCCCAAATGCTTGAATAACCCTAGATGCCTAGAACAAATGAAACTCAAGACGGATGATCAAAATGTGAATGCTTCACTCCTTCTTTAAAAGGGGAACAAGAATACCCTTGGCAGGGAAGAGAGAGGCAAAGATTAAAACAGAGACAGAAGGAACACCCATTCAGAGCCTGCCCCACATGTGGCCCATACATATACAGCCACCCAATTAGACAAGATGGATGAAGCAAAGAAGTGCAGGCAGAAAGGAGCCGGATGTAGATCGCCAGAATAAGCAAATACAGAGGCAAATGCCAGCAGCAAACCACTGAACTGAGAACGGGACCCCCGTTGAAGGAATCAGAGAAAGAACTGGAAGAGCTTGAAGGGGCTTGAGACCCCATGTGTACAACAATGCCAAGCAACCAGAGCTTCCAGGGGACTAAGCCACTACCTAAAGACTATACATGGACTGACCTTGACTCTGACCTCATAGGTAGCAATGAATATCCTAGTAAGAGCACCAGTGGAAGGGGAAGCCATGGTACTGCTAAGACAGAACCCCCAGTGAACTAGACTGTCGGGGAGGCGGCAATGGGGGAGGGTGGGAGGGGAACACCCATAAGGAAGGGGGAGGGAAGGGGATGTTTGCCCAGAAACCGGGAAAGGGAATAACACTCGAAATGTATATAAGAAATACTCAAGTTAATAAAAAAAAAAAAATGTGGTACATATCTAAACATAATTCTCAACAGAGGGATCTCGAATGGCCAAGAGGGACTTTAAGAAATGTTCAACATCTCTAGACATCAGGGACATGCAAATCAAAATGACTCTGAGAATCCATCTTAACACCTGTCATAATATCTAAGATCAAAACCTCAGGTGACCCCTCATGCTGGTAAGGACGTGGAGCACTCATTGTTAGTGAGGTTGCAAACTTGCTCACTACTGTAAAGATCAATATGGCAGTCTCTCAGAAAATTGGAATCTGATCTACCTCGAGACCCAGCTATGCCACTCCTGGGCACATACCCAAAGGAAGTTCCATCCTACCACAAGGACAATTGCTCAACTGTGTTCGCAGCAGCTTTAGTCCTAATAGCCAGGAACTAGGAACAATCAAATGTCCCTCAACTAAAGAACGGATAAAGAAAATCTGATACATTTACACAATGGAGTATTACTCAGCTTTAAAAGCAATTATATTATGAAATTTGCAAGCAGACTGATGGGACTAGGAAAAAAAACCAAAACACATCCTGAGTGAGTTAACCCAAACCCAGAAAGACACAGTATGTAAAGTAAAGAATAATCATGCTCTAGTTCACAGACCCAGAGAGGCTAAGTCATAAGTAAGGCTTGGTAGGCGGGGGAAGGGTTGGAGGTCACATGGATCTCCCTGAGAAGAGGAAATAGAACAGATATTATAGGTAGACTGGGTGTGGATGAGTACAGGAACAGATGTGATTAGGTGGGGAAAGGGGAGAGTGGTGCTGAGCACTGGGACAGACTGGGGCTTAGGGGAACATTTCAGGGGTAAGATAGAAACCTGGTACAAATGGAAATCTCCCAGAAATCTATTAAGATGTCCCTAGCTACTAATTACTCCTAGTAATGGGAGATACAGAGCCTGAACTGGCCATCTCCTATAATCAGACAAGTTTTCCAGTGGAGAGTTTGGGACACCTACCCAGGCACAAAACCTTCAACCTACAGTCTGCCTTGCCTCCAAGATGTGCCGAGGTAAAGGTGGCAAAGGAATTGTGGGAGTGGCCAACCAATGACTGACTGGTCCAGCTTGAGAACCATGCCATGAGAGTCCACCCCTGACACTGCCTGCAGGACCAGAAACCAGAGGTGGGATGGCCCAGAGACCAAGCATGACTGGCAAATTTATCAATAAAATTATGCCTAATGATATTCTGCTATACTCAAAAATTGGTGCCTAGTCCAATTGTCATCAGAGAGGCTTCACCCAACAACTGATGGAAACAGATGCAGAGACCCACAGCTAATATTAGGTAGGACTTGGGGAATCCTGCTGTAGACAGGGAGAAAGAATTATAGAAGCCAAGGGGGTCAAGGACACACATACAGGCTCACTGAGACTGGACTGACAATCAGTGATCCTTCCTGAGTCTAACGTAGGTCCTCTGTATATGTTACAGTTGTATAGCTTGGTGGTTTTCTGGGACTCCTTACAGAGGAAGCAGGGGTTTTTTCTGATACTTTTGCCTGCTTTGGGAACCTTTGTCCTCCTACTGGGTTGCCTCATCTAGCCCTAATACTAGAGGTGGTGCCTAGTCTTACCATAACTTGATATGCCATATTTCATTGATAACCATGGAAGGCCTACCCATTTCTAAAGAGAAACAGTGGAAGAGTAGGGGGTGGCGAGGGGCAGAGGGGAGTTGCAGGGTAGGGGAGGGGGGCTTGGTGAAGAACTGGAAAGAAAAACTGCTGTCCCGATGCTTAAAACAGAGACTGAAGGAACACCCATTCAGAGCCTGCCCCACATGTGGCCCATATATATACAGCCACCCAATTAGACAAGATGGATGAAGCAAAGAAGTGCAGAAGTGTAGATCGCTCCTGAGAGACACAGCCAGAATACAGCAAATACAGAGGCGAATGTCAGCAGCAAACCACTGAACTGAGAATAGGACCCCTGTTGAAGGAATCAGAGAAAGAACTGAAGAGCTTGAAGGGGCCTCGAGACCCCTATATGTACAACAATGCCAAGCAACCAGAGCTTCCAGGACTAAGCCACTACCCAAAGACTATACATGGACTGACCCTGGACTCTGACCTCATAGGTAGCAATGAATAGTCTAGTAAGAGCACCAGTGGAAGGGGAAGCCCTGGGTCCCAAGCTAAGACTGAACCCCCAGTGAACTAGACTTTGGGGGAGGGCGGCAATGGGGGAGGGGTGGGGAGGGGAACACCCACAAGGAAGGGGAGGGGAGGGGATGTTTGTCCGAAACCGGAAAGGAATAACACCGAAATGTATATAAGAAATATTCAAGTTAATAAAAAAAATGGACATAAAAAAATTTTTAAGAGAAAAGATGCAGCCCCAGTGGGGAGACACACCCACAGGCCTGCCCTCTACTACATGGCCAGGGTAGGCCGTCAACGTACAGCCCCTCCAGATGCCACCCAGCACAGCGCAGGAGGAACAAGACATCCAGAGACCCTCCCTCCTCCATAACACACACAACTGGGCTATAGGACACCTGGAGGCCTGCTGCTTGCTGCTTGCTGCTTGCTGCTTGCTGCTTGCTGCTTGCTGACGCTCCATGCCATGAAGCACTGAAAGGTTGCCCAGAGGCCCACCAGCCATGTGACCCTCTTGCAGCAGAGGCCACTACAATGTACGAGTTATGTGGTAGACTGATGGAAGAGAAAAGCAGCAGACCCGTTTGGCCATTAAGAAGGGAGATGGAACTGGAGACTCAAAAGTGGGAAAGAACCACCTGCTGTGAGTCACCAGTCCAGTCACCTGAGGCCATGGCGAAGTCCCAGCCTGTGCTGTCACTGAAGGCCATGTTCATGGCATGCAGTGGCAGGGGTCAGTGTTGCTGTCTGTGGCTTATATTACCACTAGAGGCCATGAGGCCATCTCTGGTCTGGGCAGCAGCCAGGGACCACATGGATGTGCAGGGCTGTGCAGAATGGTCTCTGGTGCTCTAGAGAGGTAGCTCCACCCCTTACCTGTGGCAGCATTCAGGAGAGCAGACCCTGCTCATCCACCAGGCAGCATTGTGGAGCTGATCTTGATGGTAGAGACTCAGATGGGTCAGCCCTGAGGGCATGAGCATTGGAGAACTTGACTCCACCACTCGTCTGCCATGAATCTGGCTTGGGCACAGGAGTGATAGCCTCCACTCCCTCACCCCTCATCCCCTGGGGCAGTCTAGGGAGCAGACCTTGGGGGTCAAACGAGTTACTCCTACTACTCACTGGCTGTAGTCCTTGAGAGAGCAGGCCCGGAACCTCTCCTGGGCAACACAGTGGAGCTGGCCCTGATGGTGAGCCAGCCCCAAGGGTGTGAGAGCGTGAGAGCTGGCCCAGCCCCTGCCAGCTGCAGCACTTGAACTCCATGCCTCACTTGAGCAACACAGTGGAGTTGGCTCCGGAGGTATGGGTACAGGTGAGCCAGCACTGGGGCATGAGAGCAGGAGGGCTGACCCTGTCACCTGCTGATGGTGGCACTGGGTAGGCCAGCTGGAGCAGCACTGGGGAGCTTGTCTTGGTGGTTCCGGTAAGGGGACAGCCAGCAGGATGACCACCCAGGCACAGATCCACGGTCTTGAGTTGGCCCGCCCCAAAATCTACACCATCTGTGAACTTTCTGGGGTGCATGAAAGAGTGGGTCCTATAGATGCAAAGCTGCAGGATTACCCAGAGGAGTCCCAGTGAGCATCCACAGAAGCCAAGAGACCTCAAACCAGACCAGTGACTTTTGCAATGAACATTTGCAAGTGAAGGTGTGTAGACAGAGGGGCACACTGTGGGACACACTGTGACTCACTTCAGTTTCCATGACGACGTTTTCTATGTGTTATTTTGTTTCTGTGTTTATTTGGGGCTGGGAGAGGTTATAAGGGCAGAAGGCAGATAGGAGAGGACAGGGAGATGAGTGGGACTGGAGTGCATGATGTGAAACTCACAGAGAACTAACAAAGGTTTTTTTTAATTATTTAATAGTCTATCAATGTCCAAAGGGATCACTCTACGATGTTGCTGGAAATAAAGTTCTAGGTTCTGTCTGGCCATCTGCTCAGTCTTCAGAATAGTGCTTGCTTGGTTACTTCACATTGGTTGGCCTTACTTCTCTCCCATCCTTCTATACATCATATCTTGTTAGCCCCAAACGTGCAGGTCTCCCGATTCCCTTTGTTTGCTCCCTTCCTTGTTCAAACCTTTCTTACTTCCCTTTTCCCCTCAGTGGGGGTTAAATCAGTCTGTCTAGGTATGCATCCCAGGAAGGACCAGAATTTTCCTGCCTCAGCCTACCAAGTGCTGGGATTTCGGTTGGGTAACACTAGGCCTAATACTATTCTTTCTTCTCTATTCCTCTTTTTTCCATTCCTTTCAAATCTTCCATTTCTCTTCATTTCATTTTTTTTAAAGTCTAGAGACTTTTTAAATTCACCAGTGGGTTTTAAGATAAGTTAAAAAAAAATCAGTCTAGTAATTTAGTCAACAATGCACTGTGAATCCCCTATAGACTCATCCCTTTGATGTGCCAGCTTTAGCACGGTCTTGGAGGACCGCAGAGCCTTTAAGGGGTGGGACCTAGTGAGAGGAAGCAGGTCACTGGCCAGGGGTTATGGGTCCGGCCCTACCTGACTCTGCCTTGTGATGGCTTCATTCTCTTATTGCTAGCACAGACTTCCTGCCATGCTTAACCATGAGCCAGAATAAATCCTTCTGGTATGTTCTTATCTGGTGCTCTGCCACACAACATAAAAAAATAAAGCTAATATACTCAAAAAAGAGGGGGGCTTTTTAAATAAAGAGCTTAATTTTAAATGATACCCAGAGTATTAAAGCAATGTTTTGAAACTACATTAAACAAAAACATGCCATTAACAAGTAAAAAATCTGGAGCATTAAGCAGTGTTGTTAATTTTAACATAGAATAAGATATTTTTTTAATTATGCCATTTTCATCTCACCTGATTTGTACCTGTGACCTAGGCTTAATTATATCAATTTCCTCCAGATTGTAAGAATTATCCTGACAAAGCTTTTCTTTCCAGACAACACATTTAGAAGTGGATGGTTACACCTCCTCACCAGGAGTCAACAGGCCATGAGAAGGAAACTATCCAAGTGAAACAAGACAATGTTTGACTCCAGACTCAAATTAAAAAATGTTCAGGTATTACAAAAATTTACTAAAATGTCTCAAGAACTTTGGTCATGAAAGTACCTGGACATTCAGAACAGACCCACCCACTCATGCCACTAAGGACATGAAGATGTGCGTTTATACAGTGAATTTGAAAACAAAGTGTGCATGAACACACACACACACACACACACACACACACACACACACGTGTGCAAGCACTCGAATACCTGCCCAAGTGGGCAAGAAGAGGGCATTGGTAGATCCCTTTGGAGCTGGAGTTAAAGGCAGTATTAGTGAGTCACCCACCCAACAGAGTTGCTGGGGACTGTAGTGTGGTCCTCTGAAAATGCAGCAAGCACTCTTAACCACTGAGCTATCCTGGGCCCTTGGCGCCACATTTAAAGACTTAAGAGGACTCATGCTTCATTTTATCATCACAGATATGCATTTGCAGTCTTATTCAGGGGATAAGTAAAAACCTAAGTAGAATTAAACCACTGTGCTTTGTGTCATCGTGTCTATGAGATTCAATTAGATAAAACTGTCTGCTGCTGATTCTGTTCATGTCATAACTATTACTGAAAATAACAGTGTCATGTGCAGAATTAAAATATGACCCATCCATGACAGATAGGTTTAGGTATTACTTCTATAAACTAATTAACTGGGAAACTAGACATATTCCCAACAGGGATTCTGCCAGTTTGAAGCTATTGGCTTACACCTCTGCACGTGGTCACATGCCTAAGCAAACTTCTCCAGCCTGGAGAAGCACTAAAGACGACAGCTTTCAAAGTCTCCAGATCCTAGAGGGATGTTGTAGCAAAGGCGTCTTTAGGCACCTGTGTGAGGTGGCAGACCACACAGTTATAGACATGAGAAGATGAGCTGGCTATCCTGGGATAGACATGGACAAAGACCAAGAGAAATAGAAGGCCAAAGTTGGCTTTTCTCATTACCACTCAGCACCAATGTTAAGGAAAAAGAAATTTCTCTGAAATAGGTACATTTGCTTGAAATCTGAAATGACTGGATTTGACTGCCTTACATCAGGCAGAATTCTGGGTTTTCTTTTTTTCTAAGTTATCTTTTCCACATCCCAGTTACTTGGTTTTAAACACAATTCTATCCATTATATTTACACATAACATTGGAAAAGGGAAATTGATATCAGATTTGCCTGTAGGGTGGCACTGATAACATCAGTGGAAGACAGGCAATATTGTGTCCTTCCTTCAAGTGAAAGTCTTTTTAATAAACAAATTCCCCAAAACTAACACCTAGAGAATTGTAGGCATAATGAACTGCATTGTGTGCTACCTACCCCCACACCCTTCACACCTACAACACTGAAAGGTAAAGTCAGATGACAGAGTTCTCAACTGAGTCTTCTCTGGGAGAGTGGCTTCATCTTCCTTATCAACAAACATGGAGGGTGTGAGGGGAAGTGGTCCTCTTACCACTTCCTGGCAACACTCAGCTCCAGAGCTCCCAATAGGATGGCTCATGTCTTTCCTGTGCCTGCCTCATCATTCAGCTTCTCCCTCGGCCAACCTTGCTTCCTCCCCATCCCCCAGTAAACTTTCTGCCCACAAGCTTTAGTTTCAGTACCTGTTTCTCAAGGAGCCTGGCCTACAATGGCAGGCCATAATGCTGGAATGGAGCAGAACTACAGATCCCATAAACCCCAGGATACATACTTCTTATGGAATAACCAGAGAGGTGACATCTGTTTCTGAGTACTACCCATGGGTCTCAACAACTGTGAAGCTTCTCTGGTGCAAATCTGGACAGAATAAGAGCTTAGCGCATCACAGTCTATTGTCAGCCCACCAGATACGAAGGCCGAGATCTCAAGTCAAGGTGCTGAGGTCATGCTCTCACCACACACCTAGGCCTGCACACGGTTTCTTACTGCTCACCTAACAGTCGATCTCAGACAGTAAGATCATGTGAAGTTGACTCTGCCCCTGCAACTGAGTGTTACCACTTGCACAGCCATTTGCCAGTACCCACATTTCCCCCCAACTGATGCATCTTTGATCTTTAATACTTCTGCCCATTTATCTCTGGGTTTATTGTAAATCAGATCTTTACTTCAATTTCCTTACTCCGTCACATGGAAACATGACCACAATCATTGTTTTCTCAGGGAAAGCACTGAATAAAGCTTGTGGAGTGGGCCAGTATGTCTAAAGGGGCCATTGTGTCTGTGGTAGAAATAATAGAGTTGAGCACACAACCATGGGGCAAGGGGAGCACAATCTGCAGTACCTGGAACAAGAAGAATGCTTAGCTAATGTTATTGTCTTTGTTGTTTTATTCCCATCAACTATTGGAAGGTACTGTCATCAAAGGCTTCTGGCCTAGCAGATACCTCTAGCTACCTTCATGAATCGTGGTTAATTCCTCTTTTCCATTGATTAACTCAATGATACTGTGCCTGCTACTAAAGAAAAACATTGGAGAGAGAGAGAGAGAGAGAGAGAGAGAGAGAGAGAGAGAGAGAGAGAGAGAGAGAGAGAGAGGAGAAAAGAAAAGTATAGGTGCCATTGCTCTGGAAAATCAGTCAAGGCCAGGGTCTCTCATGTTTATGACAGTTTCTCTGACCTTTTGCTGGTGGATTTAGAAAAAGACAGGCAAAAACAAGTAGAAACTTCTGACGTTCCTTCCAAAGGTTCCTCTTATGAAACAGAACTGGAAATAGGAAAAATTAACCACTTATAACACACCTCCTGCATCACTATAAACTCAGAGACGCTTTAACTTTGAAGTTGAACTTTAAACGATCATTCCAAAGGTTAAGTGAGAAAATGAATCATTTGTCAGGCGTGGTGACACAAACCTGTAACCCCAGAATTATGGAGGTTGAGAAAGGAAGATGTCTTGTTGAAGGCCAACCTGCCTATAGAGCAAGCTCCTGCTTCAAAAACATGAATTAGTGGCAGAAGGGTTTGTCTCAGTTGGGAAAGTGCCTGCTGGACAAGCAAGAGACCCTGAGTTTGAGCCTCCCAGCACCTATATAAAAATGCCAGGCAGGGTCACACACAGCTGTGACCTTAGTGCATGGGGACAGAGACAGGTGGATCCCAGAAGCTTACAGATCAGCAAGTCTAGCCAGTCCAGGACCAGGTTCAATGAGAGACCTTGCCTTAAAGATAACAGAGAATGACTGAGGAAGACACTCAGTGTTGACTCCTAGCCTCCACGTGTGTTTTCACATAATGAGGGTGTGTCCACACTCACACATAGTCATTACAAACACAAACATACACCAAAAAATTGAAAGGAATTCATCTTTTCATGTTTCTCCTAAAAATCTGAGTTACTTGAGAAAATAAAACTATTTTTGAATATATTTTTGAATGTAAAACCTACCATTAAAAAAGCAAAGAAAAACATCTAGGCAGTTTGTCCAGTTCAAAGGTCTTCCCCAGCTGGAAGCCTTTTAAGAGAGCCCCTAGGACAAAACCTTCAGTGGCTTTGATTCCCCTAGAGTCCAAACGACCAAAGCTTGTTCTGCTAATATAACAAAGTATTTCCATGGGAATGGTATGAGGAGTATGAGGGAATGCTTTCTGACCACTAAAATGCCCTGAGTTCAGTCTTTACTCCCTAACTCTTGTTTATGTGTAGACAAGATTTCAGAATCATCCTTCCCTTAAAAAAGAAAAAGAAAAAGAAAAAAGAAAAAAAGCTTTCTTTTCAGTCAGTTCACTCTCAAATAAAGAATTTCAGTGAAATGTCTCAGGGCTGGGTCATATTAAAATCACCCACCTCCACCTCCAAGCTTAAATGTCCTGTGTTTACTCCCTAGAAGCCACATGGCAGAAGGAGAGTTGACTCTCAACAGGTATCCTCTGATTTCCACATGTGGCACAGATATGTCCATACACAGACACACATATACAGAGGACTCCAAGAGGTCACTTTTAGACTCGCAGGGAACCTCTGTGTTCTTCCTGTTTCCCATGGCTGTTCCTTCTAGAACTCTCCTGTGAGCATACAGTCATTATCAGCTTAAGCAAAATAGCCTTGACTATATCTACAGGCAACCTCAAGATCCAGCTTGCTGATGTATGGGGAGGAAAATCATCAGACTTCACCAGAGATCTCGACTGCTCTCTCCTGTAAGTAGAGCTAAAGCGCGCGCACGCACGCACACACACACACACACACACACACACTCACTCTACAGGCTATATATAATTTGGTCCCAGCTGCCTGGGGTATGGTATGGCCTCTCAGGAGGCACTGGAAAATACAGAGTGTGGAAAGTGAACTGAAGGGAGGGCTCTACCTACGCTGTGTGGGGAAGAAGCTGACTTTGGCGATACAGCTGCTTCATGGTGACCCATACTCCTGTAAGTGTCCTGTCATCTATGCTCTGTAAGGAAGCCCTATAAGGAAATCCCGGTTGGACTGTGATAGAACTTCACTTTGATCTGTCAATGTGTCCCTCTATAGGTAGTTTGTACATCTCCCTAGGAACATTCTATGTGAACAGCATTGCTTGTGCCCCGAGCCTACAACTTCTTGGTGTCTATAAACTATGGATCCTGACTCCTCCCCCTTTACTCCCCAAGCACAACTGATAACAAAGCTTTACAATATCAAGGCATGGTTACAAGAGAAATAAACTGACAGGAGGAGACAGCTTGTCTCTGTTCCTATTTTCACAAAGGGTCCTCTCTGGCCCTTTATTCTGCAGTCTTCCCCTCTAGCAATCAGCATGCCTGAGACTAAGGGTTGAGTGGGTGATAGTGTTTGCTGCGCCTGCATGAGGTCCTGAGTTCAAATCCCCAGCACCCATGTCAAAAGTTGGTCCTACACACCTGTAATCCCATCCTTGAATATCAGAGGTGGAGACAGGAGACTTGCTGAGGCCAGCTGACTGCCAGCCCAGCTTCAAATCCACCAAAAGATTGTCCTAACAAAGTGATAAAGTAGGACACTCAAGGTCCTCCTCTGGCCTCAGTGCTCATAGAAGTAAACACATGTACACACACACACACACACACACACACATACTCACATGGCATGCCTGACATTCTCTAGTACCTTTCTCCTTCTTCTAGCAAAACCACATTCCCCATGACTATAACAACCTCTGCAACATTGCCTCCTAAAGTCAGCCTGTCTACATTAGGTAAAACATCTAGGTTGACCCATGTTATCACTGACACTGCCCTTTCCTAACCATGAGGGCATATCCCAGGTCTATGATTTGTTACAGGCCATGCCAAGTAAACAATCACCACCACTGTACCCTCCTCACCCTCCAATGTTGAATCTCAGAAGCAATCGAATTCAGTTCTCTTTCCCTTAGACCCTCCTACTCCCCTTGCCCTCCTGCTGTTAACAGAGGACACTTGCCCATTCAGAGTGGTGCCATGACAGGACTCACTCAAAGCAGACATCTCAACTTCTAGTCTATGATGTAGAAATTGCTACAAGTTTTTTGATCCTTAAAGGCTGACAAATATGCAATTAGCCAGCACATGGAATTTGACACACCTCAAAAATGGTTTTAATGGATGAGGGAACATAATTTCTGCTATATTTTGCCCATGGAGTTCATACCAGAGAACCAGTGAGCAAGAGGTAAGTGAGTTCACTATTAAGAGTTACTAAACTACTGTAGGGGAGCTGTTTGCTAATCAAATAAACCCGTTTGCTTGCTAGATATCAAATGGTCCAAGAGTTCAGAATCATTAAAGAGTCCACTAAAACATGACTGTTCATTTAAAGCTAAAGGAAGTGTGCTCATAAAGGCCTGGTGTTTAGGCTCTGCCTCAAAGGAAGTCCTGACACAGACAATATTTTGCGTTAAGAGACTAAAATGAGAATTACTGGGAGCTCAGCTGATCTTCCAGGTGTCTGGGAGACAGGGAAAGGGAACCAGGTATACTGGCTTCATGGCAGTCATGATGAGCAGAAATGCGGGTTTGCCTGACTACAAACATCCAGAAAGGCTATGCACAGAACACATTGGTTGTTGGGGAAAGGAAATTCCAACAAAGAGTGAGACATCAAGTTTGGGTTATTGAGAAAGGGTTAAAGGACAAAAACCAAGGTGGTTCATTGTGTCTGTTTCCTCCCAACAGGAAAAACAGCCCCTAAGCAAGCAATCTAAACACCTTGAGGCGTCCATCTTGCTCATAATGCATGCCTTCCACTTCCTCCATATTCCCAGGCATTTCCAGAGCTATGGGAGAAACCATCTCTAGTTCCTTGGGGTGACTTCAGCTCTCCACAGAGTAAAATCCATGGAAACAGTTTCAGACCTTCCATCAGAATCATCCCTTCATTCACACACTTGACTTATATTGATTTAAGTACTCATCTTAAATCAGTCAGAATGGAAATTTCAGATTTTTCTGTGTTACGTAGCCTTGGCTATCCTGGAACTTGCTCTTTAGTTCAGGCTGGCCTCAAACTCAGAGATCTGCCTGCCTCTGCCTCCAAAGTGCTGGGATTAGGGGCACATGCCCCCAACACCCAGCCTAAATTCAAAAATTTTAAACAGTAAAGAATGAAGCTGATACATGTGATAGTCAGGGTCAATTGTCAACTTAAACTCTAGAATCACCTAGGAGACGGGCCTCCGAGCATGGCTGGATGTTCTTAGCTGGGTTCACTGAAGCGAACCCTGGATGGTTTCATTCTGACTTCATTCTGATAGCACCGTTTCATGGTCTGGCCTTGGGCTGAATAAAGAAAGGGGAACTTTCCAGCAGCAGCCATGCACTCACTCACTGCTCCTTTATTCTGGCCGCAGACGTAATGTGCCCACCTCCTCCAGTTCCTGCCACACGGCTTCCTCGCCCTGATGGACCACAACCCTGAATTGTGAACTAAGTAAATAAATCCTTTCTCCTCTGAGTTGCTTTCGTCTGAGTATTTTATCATAGCAACAAAAACAGACCCTAAGACAAAAATCGGTTTCAAGACATGAGGTCACTGCTGTAATGAGCCTCACCCGTGTGGTTTTTTCCCTCTTCTGGGACTGTTTTGAGGCTGGAATGTGGAAGAGTTGGAACTTGGGGTTAGAAAGTAGAGCCTAGTGGACAATTCTTGTGGGATCGTGGAAAAGAATACGGAGAGAAATGCCCAGTCCCTGGGGTTTCAAAGAGAAAGAAGGACTTGATCAGGAACTGAGCTGGGGGCTATTTGTGTGTTATTTGGAACAAGGATCTGGCTTCATTCTGACCATGTCCTGAGAAGCTGGGTGAAGCTGAATTATAAGATTATGGAGTGGTTTGTCTGGCATAGAAGTATGTCCAGGATGATGCTGAGTCCAGCTGTGGTTGTTAAAGAGGTGACGTATAATAAAAATTGTTTGGTTTGTTTGATTCTTTTTGTTTTTTGTCAAGACAGGGTTTTCTGTGCTACCCTGACTGTTCTGGAACTCACTCTGTAGACAAAGCTGGCCTCAGACTCAGAGATCTGCCTGCCTCTGCCTCCCAAGTGCTGGGATTAAAGATGTGCACCAATGCCAGCACCACCACCACCTGGCAATTTTTTCCCATCTTTAAGCATGTATATGTATGTGTGTCTGTATGTGGGTATGTGCACATGAGTGCTGTGCTCACAGAGGCCAGAGGATAACATTAGAGCTACAAGCTGTTGTGAGTTACCAACACGGGTCCCGGGAACCAAACCTAGGTCCTCTAAAGAGTAGCAAGTGCACATAACCACTGAGCCACCCCTCCAGCCAGATCAAGGTACAGCTGGCCCTAAAGCAGCAGCTTTCCTTGATGTCCTCTCCACCCCTCCTCCCCCTAACCACACAGTGAGTGTGAAAAGGCAAGACTGAGATAAATGGAAGAAGGTAGAGATAGTTGAAAACAATAGGAAGGGTTCCTGGGGGGAGCTCTTCATTACTGGAAATGTTCTAAGGAGGTTTCCAGAATGTTGAATGTTTCTGATGGTTTCCCAGTTCCACAGAGTAAAGCTGGCCTGAGGAACAAGCAAAGGATTAAAATTAAATAAATACATGAAACGGCTCCAACAGGGCCTGACACATACAAGACTCATAGCAGACATCAGGTCCTCCCATGCTGACAGTGTCAGGGTCCACATCAGCCACAGTAGACGGGTGCCAGAGGAAGTAACAAAACACATTCCAGTTTTCCAGAAACTCACAATCTTGTTTAACAGGGCCACTGAGTGAGAAAGGCAAGGAGGAAGAAAGGCAGTCTTCGCTCCGCAGCTGCTGGTAGCTCTTCCTCCGCTTGAAATTCGCAGCACCTTCAAGCAGTTATGGGTTTGGGTCTTATGCTATCTACTACTGCTGAGAGGACAGCTCCTGCAGCCTTCGCTCCCTCCACCAGGACGTGCTCCACCTGCAAAGCACAGTGGTTCATGATATAGTAGGTACCAGTTGCAGGCTGGCACTCTTCTTGTTCCTTTCCCCTCTCTTCCTTTTCAGGATCCAATCTAACTGGAGTAGGTTCCTAAGGAAGGAGATGACCCGTATTATCCTACATCTACCAAATCTCTAAAGCTTTCAGCAAAGGGGCATCTGAAGACAGGCACCCAAAGGACAGTCTCCCTTTCCCCGGGTCATGAAGCCTCTGGCCTCTCTTTCCTGGAAGCTATTCATCATAGGGTCTGCCTCACAAGTACTATATATGAGGCAAAGGCCCCGTGGGATAGGCTGCAGCCATTGAACAAAAAGCGATTCTGAGAGCCAGGGAGTGGAACTCACTTGGGCACAACTGCACATAAATCAATATTCATGCTCAGCCCATGTCTTATGACTCCTCAACAAGCACTCATGGGATTGGGAGATCTTTCATACTGGAGCCCACCAAGCTTCTAGCACAAAGCCTCACAAGAACAGGGCACAGGCAAGCAGAAGGTACAAAGTAGAGAGGAGGAGGGTGTGGAAAACAGAGTGGATAAAGGGAGCCCGGGGGCAGGGCTTGCTGCTGAGAGGTGAATAATAGGGAGATTGGGCCCCACTGTCTGCAGATAAGATAAAAATCTCAGGAGAGGCAAAAACACAAAATGATGTCTCACCTTTATAACTTGGGGAGAATATATATAAATATATATATATATATATATATATATTGCACAGTCCTTCTATTCATGATGTTTTTTATTAAGGGTCAACTATTAATGAGAGCAGTTTAAAATGCTACAATATTTAGGCTTCAGGGCTCTTTCACATGTGTTATATATTTATCATTGCCCTGTCTGGGGCCAGTGGGGCAGGAGGAGGGTTACAGAGCCAAATTCAAGGTGAGCCAGGAAGGTAATGTGACAAGAGTTGGAACATGGCATATCTGTGCCCAGCACAGTGTGAACCAGGCAGGAGATGAGACAAGAGTTGGCAAGTGGCACATCTATCCTCAACACATAGAACACAGCCACCAGTTGGCCCGACAGAGGATCGGTGGACAGGAATGCCAGCTCGGTGATCTGATTAATGGCTCTGAGAAAGACTGAGAACCTTAGCAGAGTCAGATACTAATTCAACTTTTAAAATAGGTTGGGGATTTAGCTCAGTGGTAGAGCGCTTGCCTAGGAAGCGCAAGGCCCTGGGTTCGGTCCCCAGCTCTGAAAAAAAAGAACCAAAAAAAATTAATAATACATAGCACTGATTCTACAGAATCATCTCTTTTGTACTATATGGATATAGCACCTGCCAATAAAATGCTGATTGGCCTATAAGCTTAGGCAGGAAAGAGAAGGTGGGATTGGTAGGGAGACTGAATTCTGGGACATAGCCAAGATGGGAGGACTCAGAAGGATGGATGAAGGAAGTCAGAAGCCTGGGAGCTGAGCAGAGGCCACCAGCCACGTGGCAGAGCTTAGATTAGAATAAATGAGATATTAAGTTGTGATCTAACCAGGGAACAACAGCTAAAGCTTATGGCCTAAGAATCTGTAGATAAATATGTCTCAGAGTTGTTATTCTGGGAGCCTGGGGCCAGGGAGGAAAAACTCAGTCTTCACACCCATCATGGTCCGCAGGTTACAGCTTCTCAGCTCTGACAGCCAAGTATCTACCCTGGCCTATACCCATTTTGTAAAGCAAGGAGGAGCTTCGGAGGAAAGCAACTGAAGGAGGCCACCCCTGGTCAAGAGCTGAGCTGCCAGTGGGTGATGTTCCTGATGGTGTAGTGCTTCTTCACATCATTAGCACAGCACAACGAACAGCATCAGGAACCTGGTGCCTACCAAGCTTTGTCTGGCCATCTTGGATAAGCTTGGCAGGCAGTGAGGAGCCCCTGGGGACACTCGGGGACATACCTGTTGGCTCCTGGGCACACCGTATCTGAGGTCATTGACGAAGTGCTCACAGTTCCCCTCGATCAGGCTGTACTGAACTATCTTGTTTATCATGTTTTTTGTGCGCTGGATGATCTTGTCTACCGGCAGCGGCAGGTATGTCCCGTCCAACTTGTTATTGATCTTCCAGGAGCAGCCATGCAGCACATCCTGCAGCCGGCTGTACTTCACCACAGCTCGGTTGCTGAAGATAGAAGTTATGCTGCCCGCCTCAAACTCACCTGGGAACAAGAACAAGCATTGGAAATGCTCAGGGAGCCAAGGGATGGGATACGCTGGCTCTGCCCAAGACCTTTGTAAAGCCTCTTTCTGTGAGATTCTCAATCGCACATCAATTTAGAGTGTGTTGAAGGAGAGAGTGCTGTATTAGTTGTACCATGGAGAACCAACTTTCCAGAGAGATACTTTTCTTGGGGGTGGAAGTAGGATCTGAACTCAGAACCTCATGTTTGTGCAGGAAGCACATTACAAACTAAGGCACCACCACCACTACCTCACCTCGTGGCAAGGGTATCTTTTGCCCTGAGTTACATGCTCTGTTCGCTTCCATAAGCATCTTTTGTTAGTAACTGTAGAAATAACTTATCATGTGGCCCTGGACTAGACTACATTGGCCTGATCCTGTCTTAGAAGCTGAGTCTTATTTTCTAAGCAGATTTCACTAATATCTAATGTCTGTGAGTCACCCCCTTGTAAGGCTCCGTCTTGTGCATAAAAATGGCTCCGTATCATGCCTCCCTCTTGGCCACTGCCAGGGAATAGTAGCACTAGTATTTGTCACTTCTACCACCATCCACTTGCTGTTTGTGATTATTCATATATTGGGGGTTTTTCATTAAGACTTACCACCAACAATGGGAAAAAGAAACATTTGAAAGCCACTGTATTGTCTCACAATCAATGTTTAGAAAACATGGAAGCTCCAAGAGGGTCAGGAGCTCCTGTCTGAGGTCACATGGGTGGTCACTAAAAACCAGCTATGAGGGTTGATTTCCAATATTCTCATTAAAAATAAATGATAGGACTGGGTGAAGCTCAGTAGATAGAGAATTTGCTCAACAAGCATGAAGATCAAAATTCCCAGAACTCAGGAAACAGAGGCAGGTGGATCTCTGAGTTCAAAGTCAGCTTAATCTACAGAGTGAGTTCTAGAATTCCAGGACAGCCAGGGATACACAGAGAAAACCTATCGAAAAACAACAACAATAACAACAGCAACAAGTCAGGCAAGAAAGGTAACCAACCATAATCCCAGTACTTGGGAGGAAGAGATGGAGACCCCCAGGACTAGACATCAGCTAGCTAGATTAGACAGAATTGGTGAGCTGTAAGGTTCAGAGAGTAATCAAGAAAGATGCATGATGTCAACTTCAAGCCTCCACACCTGTGAGTGTATAAAAACATGCATACATACCAAGACCATTACATGTTCTTACGCAGGAAAAGAAAAAGCAATATTAGAGGACATGGATATGCCAATAACTTGTATATTGTTATTAAAATTTTGCAAAGCTGCTGCACTGTATATCAATTAAGAACAGAAT